>NW_020527231.1:0-42500 GCF_003368295.1 Carassius auratus | reverse complement strand
TTAAGAACCTTTGTGGAATAGAAGGTTTCCATGGATGTTAATGGTTCTTCATGAAACCATCAATGCCAAATGAAGGACCATTGTCTTAAGTGTGAAGAGCAGTCTGAACATTCTGCTAAACATCTTGCTTTGTGCTCCACAGATTTAATCAAGTCATACGGGTTTGGAATGACATGCAGGGTGAGTTAAGTGCTCATTTTTGGGAGAACTGTCCCTTTAATCATGGAAATTAATCACGCATTTTGTTGTTGGTGTCACCAGAGCATGCATGTCTGCACTTGGCAGGGCCAGTTTTCACGGTCTGTTTCATCACATCCTCCTAATTCTTCTCTCATTTTGATGGACGTTTTGGCTCAGCTGCAACTGGAGACCCTATAACGTGCTTTTATTTGCAACGAACAACACAAGCATTGTGCATTACACTGCAGCGGTATGTAAATATCATTAAGCATTGCGTGCAACTGTGCATCTCTCTCGCTCTCGTTCTGTGAGTGTGTGTGGTGTGTGTCCCTATTTAGCGTATTAACTTTATCGGCAGTGCTGTCAAAGGCGCACAAGTCAGCGACCGCATCTCATTAAGGCGCGAGACTCTCCATCTCAATGAGCAATGAAGTGACTTAACACACACGCAAGACACATCCTGCAAAAAGAGAGGGAACTGTGTGTGCAAAAGAGGGTTGGGGGGAGCATGCATAGTGGTTTGCTGATGTTGATCAAACAGAGATGCAAATCTTGTAAAATGGGAAACTTTGATCAGACTCAGATGGGAAGAGGTCATCCCACATCGGATAGAAAGACAAGACCGAATACTGCAGTGATGCTCTGAACTGGCAATGAAAGCGCACTCAATATGCACTTGTCCACAATCTTCATCATGATGACCACAAGTCATGCATGCTAAAGTACTCCAAGCTCTTGAAAACATAATTCCATCCGAATTATACTGCATATGGAGAGAATAACAATTATGTTAAATAACAAATTTAAGGGGGAAAAAAATCTTAAATAGCACCAGATTTGGACACTTTGCAGGGCCATAACCACAAAAGACATTGTCCCCCTCAGTTATCCCCTTTGCGTCCTATTAATTGTCCCAATTTAAAAAAAATGGTAGTCAACCAATATGTGCATTCTTACATTTTACATTTGATTGACAATCTTTTACTTATCGGTTAATTGGCTTAAATAACGCATCTGGTGCTCAAAAGCACCTTTTTAGTGTTTTTTTTGTTTTTTTTGTTTTTTTTTTAAGCAGAACAGTGCAAAAACGAAAACCCTTAAACCCCAAAACAAAGAGGCATTTCAGCACACAAGGTTCTTTAGATAAAAAAAAAATGCTTTATACTCCTTTTAAACCCCCTATTTGAGTATTTGTGTAAAGGAGTGTATATTGTGAATGATTATGCACTATCGTTATCTGTTGCACTGCGATATTCCTCGTGGGGTTAATAAAGTGCCTATACGGTGATCATGTTAGAAGTGTAACTCACCGATCTGGACACTGCTGGGAAAAACCCCTTCACTGATTCCCCACAGCAGCGGAATCAACACCGGGATCCGCATTCTGTCCGAGTCAGAACCCGTCCGGACTCATGGATGGATAGATGGTGACGGGAGGGAAATTAAAGGAAATAAATGGATGTTAAATGGAGTTTCAGCAATCCATCATAAAGGTAATCCGTGTGTTCCCCGCTGTATCCACTGGAGAGAAAAGAGGAATCTGTCCGAATGAACGCGCGAGCGTGTGTGTGTGCGCGCGCGAGAGCAAGAGAGAGATGCGCGCTCACTCCTTTGCCTCTAAGGTCTTCGGCTTTTAAGCTGTGTTTGCAGAGGCAAGTACCGCTGTTACTTCTCCTCATACGTCTAGATATTTAAACAAACCACTAAACATACCAATTAAACTTGACTGCTAGCTGCTGAATATAATATGTTTTTCATGCAAGACTCGCGCGTTCTTTGTGTCCGTTTGCAAGCATGGACTAGATCTTCGTCTTTGACCCTTGCGCGTCTCGCACCTTGCTTTTATCATGACGTTTCACGTTAAAAGCTGTACAACTCTTACAAACGCTCCGCGAGCCCCCTGCGTTCACTTCCGTCCCAGTGCGTTGCGTCTGTCTGCATTTTGAACGCAAGAACGCGTCCCGTGTGGACGCCCCTGAGGATTCGCGTGCGTTCTTTACAGACACAGAGACATGGTGTTCGGTGTTTAGTGCACACTACTTCTCTCTCCTTCTGATGTCTTTCTCCCGCGTGCAACACAGTATGAGCCACATTTCATTTTCACCTTCAGTAAAGCTGAACAGAATAGAACAGTGTATCAGTGTAGAGTAGAAGAGAATAGACCAGAATATAGAAAAGTAGAATCGAATAGCAATGTATAGAGAATAATAGAATAGAATGGAACAGTTTACAACAGAATACAGAACAAAGAACAGTAGACCTAAACAGAGTTATACAGAAAATAAAAGAACAGAACAGTGTACAGTAAAATACCGTAAAGCAGAATAGAAATAAATAGAGAACAGGTCAATAGAATGTGGTTTTTAGAATAAAATGGAACTGTGTAGAGTAGAATAGAATAAACTAGAACAGAATACAAGAAGAGTGCGGAGTTATATAGAGAATAATGGAATGGAATGGAAGTGTACGGTATAATAAAATAGAGAAAAGAAGAATTGAGAACAAAGAACAGTAGAACAGAGTGGAGTTGTATAAATAATAATGGAATAGAAAAGTGTAAAATAGAATAGAATAGAAGATATAGAATAGAAGATAAAGAATAGAGATTGGAATGGAGTTATTTAAATAATAATAATATAACATTATAAATTAAAGTAGAATAGAACACAATAGAACAGTATAATATGAACTGAGGAGTGAACAGAAGAATAGAATATAGTAGAACAGAACAGTAAAATATGTAATTATACAGAGAATTATAGAATAGGACAGAATAAGAACTGTATAATAGAATGGAATTATATAAAGAATTATAGAATACTGTACAGTAGAATATAATAGAACCAAGGAGTCTCTCTCTATATATGAATCAGTCATGATGCACATATAGCTATAGCTTATAGCAGAATAGATAGATTATAATACAAGAATATAGAATTATTACAGTGTATAATAAAACAGGATGGCAAACTTTACAAGTGTAAACACTCAGGCGGTGCAGTAACTCTTAGCATGCAATATAGTTTATGTAGTGTAAACACAAATACAGTATAAATGGTATTTGTGCAGGTCAAGAGCTCTCTCTCTCTCTCTCTCTCTCTCTCTCTCTCTCTCATATCCTTTGACAGAAACCTCTACTGTCTGAGTATTTGCACGTAAATCCATCATGCCATTTTCATTCCACAACAGCCCGGATCAGTTTCTCCTCGGCATTCACCTCTCTAAAAAGGTTTCGGTCCCCTCACATATTTATATGTTCTCCGGTTAATATACGAGTTGCCGTTTTTCAGTTTTATGACATTTGGCTCGTTCCCGCGGTGTGGTCTCCACGTGGCCAGGCCGCAGCTGTGTCTTATTGCCCATTCATAATCGTTACAGCCTCCGGCGGCGCTGACAGACGGATTGTAGAGGCTCCCTCGCTTTCTTTAGAGACTTAAACGACAGAAAATTGTCTCTTGAAGGGTTAGATGGTGAGAATATGGGATATGGCTGCTGTAATCATTAAGAGCGATCAGTGAAGGGTTATGGGTGTAATATTGTGATTGTTGCTGTCCGTGGTGCTGAAGCTGGACAGACACTTTGAGGAACCTCGCTTTTTATATATATATAATGTTAGTAAAGAAATACATTTTATTATGTATAATATTTATTATTCTGTAACTTAATTCCTTTGATTCACAGATGTATTTTCAGCATCATTACTCTAGTCTTTAGTGTCACATGATCTTCAGAAATCATTCTGATTTGCTGATTATTATCAATGTTGAAAACAGCTTTGCTGCTTCATATGTTTGTGGAAATTAAGAGACATATCAGGATTCTTTGATAAATAGAAAGTTCAAAAGAACAACATTTATTTTGAGTAGAAATATTTTGTGCCATAAATTTCTCTATTGTCAGTTTTAATAAATTTAATTAGATTTTGCTGAATAAAAGTATTAATTGCTTAAAAAAAAAAACATTCTGACAGCAAAGATTTTAACAGTAGTATATACTAATAAAATATTATGAATACTTATTAATGTGTGAAAAATTTCAAATAAAAAGAAAAAAACATTGTTTTGTTATCACTGTACAAAGTCAAAACTAATTATACAATAATAAATAATCTTTTTTATAATTACTTTTCTAGTTACAATTAAATAAATATTTTATATTTAGCATATATTTTTAGTAGTGTTACTATTAAAAAGTACATTTAAGATAATAAAATTACAGAAAATACTGTGGTAAAACTTAAAACATTCATGCATAATGCATTATAAAGGTATTCATGATGTGCATTATATTTCTTCATAAATAATTGTGACCAAAGTTACATTTTGAAGTTTGTTTGTCATGTGTTTTAATGCATTATACTTTCTAAGGTGTATCAATGCATGGATAAGTATTATAATCTTTTATAAGCATGGTTACAGTTATTTATACATTGCATTATAATGTGCTTTGCAAGGCATAATTAATGCATTAAAATGACTTTAATAATTATTGTAGTAAAGTGTTTCCAATATTACCTCGAAGTTGCAATATGTTATCATAGTACACTAAACTTTTATTTAGAGAGTTGAATGGAAAGTTGACTTCTCGTGATGTCGGTCTCTAGTATAGTATCTCTATCTATGAGGCATTACTTTGATGACTCTCTCAGTGAGATATAATGACTCTCTTGCTCTCAATGACTAATGGCCCTCCTGAGATGTTATTAAGGACTGGATGGCTTTGAATTTAGGGGCATTTCTTTTTACCGCGTTGAGCATGCATTTCATGGAGGCCGTGAGAGAATTGATGCTTTTGAAATCTCTCTCGCTCTATATTGGTGTGTTTCTCCACCCGGCTTTACCTCCTTCTGTAATACCCTAAAATCATACGCTTCCTAAAGAAAGCTTTCAAAGGATGTGCCGATCAATGGAGTCTGGAGGAACGAACCGGATCCCCGTGCCAGAGAAAAAGAGATTCAATTTATTGATTAGATCAAAAGCAACAAGAGCAATTGGTTCGGTTTCGCACAATTTC
Organism: Carassius auratus; assembly: GCF_003368295.1. Classification (NCBI taxonomy): domain Eukaryota; kingdom Metazoa; phylum Chordata; class Actinopteri; order Cypriniformes; family Cyprinidae; genus Carassius; species Carassius auratus. The sequence continues at coordinate 37,307 of NW_020527231.1, read as the reverse complement.
ATGAGAAACTCAACACAAAATATCTCTTCACTTGCTTTCCCAAAGGAACATTTTTATTATTATTTGTGCTCAAAGGTTGCTATGTTATAGCTTTTTAGATTTTGAGTTCTCATTCATGTTTTATTAGTTATAAACCTTTCCCCTAAAATTACTCTGGTGACATTATAGACAGCATATCTGTCACAGTAAATGTGAATATCAGCTCAGACCATTTGATATCGTAATAATTGAATGAGAAATATCTGAGCTTATATTGAGATCTCAGACTTTTCTTTTAATGCTTTTCTGATTTAATAAACTTGCTTGTTCACCTGATACAGCATTGCATTTTTAATGTGTTTTGAGTAACATAATTGTCTCTACTGTCACTTTTGATTAATTTAATTTGCCTTTGCTGAATAAAATTGTAACTGCAGCATATGCAATTATTTTTATAAATACAGAAATATAATATAAATAATAATATAATAATATAATATAATAATAAATATAAATAATTATTTTTATAAATAAATAAATGATTTAAGCTTTTTTATTTTAAATAAAATTTAAAATAAATTTAAAAGAAGACAAAATAACATGTATTATTGCCCATAAATAAAATTGCCCAATAATAAATATAATAATCAAATATGTTTTAATAATTATTTTTAACATTTAATAGCATACAGCATATATTTTTCTTTAGACTATTAGAGTAGTTTTACATGTATAAACGTATTTCTATAAAAAAAAGAGTACATTATTGTGATAACAATTTAAAACCTTTATTTATAATGCATTATAAAGGTATTCATAATGTGCATTTGTAATGCATTATATCTTTTTTTATAAGTAATTGTAACTAATGATGAATCAGCTCAGATCATTTAATACTGTGACAATAAGAAGAAATATCTGAGCACATATTGAGTTATTTTCTATTATAGCATTTCTGATTTATTAAACTTTCTAGTTCACATGATACAGCAGTGCACTTGTATTGTGTTTCGAGAATAAAAGAGCTTCAGCAAATGTGTTTTAATGTCACGTTTGCTTTTGTAAACACTATCGCTTAGGTTTAGTGTCGGTGTATGTTGTTTTTAAATGCAGTAACCCTTCAGAACCATTTGAAACTATAGTGAACATGCATAATTGTTCTTAATCTGTTTTGGAAAAAACTAAACATGTTTTTAATGTCACTCACTAGACATTTCAAAATGTTTCAAATGCATGTTTCAAAATGCATGATTCACTTTCACTTTGAAAGTGTTGCCAAATGTGCAAGAAGCAACGTAAATGTCAGCGTTTTTCAACTGAGCCTGTCCTATGTGTTGATCCACACAAACACACACACACACACACACACTCTCTCGTGTTTGTGCGAGTATTCAGCTCATGTCGTAGCACACAAGGTGCTGGAAGGCTATCACGCAGCATCTGGGCGCTCATCTGCTTCTTAATGACATGCTAATGGCTTTAACGTGTTGCTTGCTGTGTGTGTGTGTGTGTGTGTGTAGATATATCAATAAACCCTCACGGGCTGAAGTGCTCTACAGCTGAGCTCGTAACACAGATCAGTATTACATCTGTAAGTCCTGATGTTCTCCCATGATCCTGATTCAGGGCTCCACGACTGTGACTTGACTTTATATTAGAGGATTAATGGTGTTGATGAACTTCAACATAGAGATGTATAGATATGAATGATTGAAGCGATGAGTGTATGACGTCAGGTGAAGTTTTTGTTTTGCATGATGATAAAACCTGTTAAGCAAACAGCATGTGTGGAAGAAAAAGTGCTCATAATCATAGTTTTATTTTATTTAGTTTTATATATTTTAGTATTTAAAGTTAAGCTAAACATGAGAAATGTTGGCAACTACTTCACTTAACATTTATTTTATTTCAAGTAACAGACATTTTTATGGCTTATAAAAAATATTTATTTTAACTATAATAACCCTGATATGAATTATATTACAAACAACAAAAAATACTTAATCATAATAATAAAAAAATCGAATGTGCTTTACTCACAACCAAAGTGCTGCAAAAATATAAAAAAAACAATATAAAACTCCACTTACACACACGAGCGGGATGAATGTGGCATGTCTGATGTTTGTGTGTAAAACAGTGGTCTGAGTAAATGCAGGTGGTCATGAATATTCATCATACGGAGAGAAAGCCCCACTGTCTGACTCTGATCAGTTGCTTCAGTGTTCTGGATGGTTGCTAGGCAGTTGCTAGGGTGTTCTAGATCCTGGATGGTTGCTAGGCAGTTGCTATGGTGTACTGGATGGTTGCTAGGCAGTTACTAGGGTGTTCTGGATGCTGGATGGTTGCTAGGCAGTTCTTAGGGTGTTCTGGATGATTGCTAGGCAGTTGCTAGGGTGTTCTGGATGCTGGATGGTTGCTAGGCAGTTGTTAGGGTGTTCTGGATGATTGCTAGGCAGTTACTAGGGTGTTCTGGATGCTGGATGGTTGCTAGGCAGTTGTTAGGGTGTTCTGGATGATTGCTAGGCAGTTACTAGGGTGTTGTGGATGCTGGATGGTTGCTAGGCAGTTGTTAGGGTGTTCTGGATGCTGGATGGTGTTCTGGATGATTGCTAGGCAGTTACTAGGGTGTTCTGGATGCTGGGTGGTTGCTAGGCAGTTATTAGGGTGTTCTGGATGATTGCTAGGCAGTTGTTAGGGTGTTCTGGATGATTGCTAGGCAGTTACTAGTGTGTTCTGGATGCTGGATAGTTGCTATGCAGTTGCTAGGGTGTTCTGGAGGCTGGATAGTTGCTAGGCAGTTGCTAGGGTGTTCTGGATGCTGGATGGTTGCTAGGTAATTGCTATGATGTACTGGATGGTTGCTAGGCAGTTACTAGGGTGTTCTGGATGCTGGATGGTTGCTAGGCAGTTGTTAGGGTGTTCTGGATGCTGGATGGTTGCTAGGCAGTTGTTAGGGTGTTCTAGATCCTGGATTGTTGCTAGGCAGTTGCTATGGTGTACTGGATGGTTGCTAGGCAGTTACTAGGGTGTTCTGGATGCTGGATGGTTGCTAGGCAGTTGTTAGGGTGTTCTGGATGTTGGATGGTTGCTAGGCAGTTGTTAGGGTGTTCTAGATCCTGGATGGTTGCTAGGCAGTTGCTATGGTGTACTGGATGGTTGCTAGGCACTTACTAGGGTGTTCTGGATGCTGGATGGTTGCTAGGCAGTTGTTAGGGTGTTCTGGATGATTGCTAGGCAGTTACTAGGGTGTTGTGGATGCTGGATGGTTGATAGGCAGTTGTTAGGGTGTTCTGGATGCTGGATGATTGCTAGGCAGTTACTAGGGTGTTCTGGATGCTGGATGGTTGCTAGGCAGTTGTTAGGGTGTTCTGGATGCTGGATGGTTGCTAGGTAGTTGCTATGATGTACTGGATGGTTGCTAGGCAGTTACTAGGGTGTTCTGGATGCTGGATAGTTGCTAGGCAGCTGTTAGGGTGTTCTGGAGGCTGGATAGTTGCTAGGCAGTTGCTAGGGTGTTCTGGATACTGGATGGTTGCTAGGTAGTTGCTATGATGTACTGTATGGTTGCTAGGCAGTTACTAGGGTGTTCTGGATGCTGGATGGTTGCTAGGTAGTTGCTATGATGTACTGGATGGTTGCTAGGCAGTTACTAGGGTGTTCTGAATGCTGGATAGTTGCTAGGCAGTTGCTAGGGTGTTCTGGAGGCTGGATAGTTGCTAGGCAGTTGCTAGGGTGTTCTGGATTCTGGATGGTTGCTAGGGTGTTCTGGATGGTTGAGACTGATATTAGTATTTTTTCATTTTAAGTTTGTCTGAAAAATATGCAACACATTGTTTATTCATTTGTTTTCATTAAAACTAAATGAATTAAACTTTCGAATGCAATTCAAACACGTTTCATAATATCTCTTATATCTCTCATATAGCTCATATTTTCTCAGTAAACAATGGATAAAATATGTTAAGACTTTTAACGGCAAAATTGCTTATTAATGAAATCTCATTACATTTTAGATGCTGTTGATGCTGATATTGTCTCTCCAAATGTCTGGGGAAAAAAGTATCTGTGCCAGAACTTTTCACAGGAATAACTACAAAACCTAATGAGATCACATTGGAATTGCAGATCGTGCGATACGAGGCTGCTTTCCAGCGGCAGAAAGAAAGTTTAATGAGTAAACCCTGCTCCGACTGGTGTTCCATAATTACAGCTCGTTCCCTAAAGGACCGGAGCGGCGCGAGACACTCAAAACGAGAGAGGAGAGAACATATGCTAACATCATTTTAAGTCTCTTTAAAGGCAACCGAACAACACGGTCAGCAAAACCAGAGCCGAGCGTGTAGGATCAGTATTCACAAATAAGAAAGTCAAAATTAGAAAGTGCAGCACTGATTATGAGGAATCTGAAACTCTTCCAGCGCATAAGAGAGTTTTAATGATCCATTTTTACAGTGGGAGTCAATGCACATAAGCTAAAAGAGTCTGAAATTATTGTAATTTGATGTTATGCGTCAGACAAACAAGTGCGTGGCCATCTTTAGATTTTTTCTGTGGACTTCCGTTTTTGTGGAAGCTTTATATATTTTATGGCATTGCAGTTGAAGAGGATTTTCTTAAAGTTATCGCATAATTTGCATGTACATCTGCACTTTGTTGTTTACAATGAAAATTCTCACGAGTGCGCGCTCACCAAAACCCCGCAATGATTCATCTCAACACATCTGATCTGATCGTTGCATTTATCATAAACTCAACGGAATCGTGTGTGATTGGTTACAATGCTCGACATTGTAAACCGCGTAAAAAGAAATGTGATGCAAAACGATATTCATTTAATGCTGCAATGGACACTTTTCATTTAATTTTCACATTAACTTTATTCTTTTAACAGCAGTTATAGAATTAGTTTATTTGTGCATGAGAGAGGAGAGAACATATGCTAACATCATTTTAAGTCTCTTTAAAGGCAAACAACACGAAACCAGAAAGCGTGTAAGATCAGTATGCACAAATAAGAAAGTCAAAATTTGAAAGTGCAGCGCTGATTATGAGGAATCTGAAACTCTGCCAGCACATAAGAGATTTATAGTCATAGCACATAAGCTAAAAGAGTCTAATATTATTGTAATCTGACGTTTTGCGTCAGAGAAACAAGTGCGTGGCCATCTTTAGAATTTTGTCTTTTAACTTCTGTTTTGGTGGAAGCTCTGAATATTTTATGGCATTGTAAAACTGCGTAAAACGAGATATGATGCAACACCATATTCATTTAATGCTGCAATGGACACTTTTCATTTCATTTCATTCTGCTCCTGATGGTTTTTTGTTCTCCGTGTTTTTAAGGTAAGAATTTTGCTCCTTTGATATTTTGTCCTCAGCAGACTGTATTCCCATGACAATGTAGTGCTGAGACTGCAGTTAGTGTACAATAAAACAAAGCTGCCACAGCACTTCTTAAATGCATGAAGCTAATAGTGAAGTAATAATGAATTGTAAAGTTGGCTAATACCAACGCAAACAGTACGTCATAAAGGGGGGAGAGTCATTTAAGGATAGTTTTATGCAGTGCTAGTTAGGACTCTAAATATATGCTTTGGTGACAATTTGATTTGATTACAATTACATAATAAAACTAAACGTGGGGTGTATCATGAAGAATGTGTCCATAATTGGTTCAATTCAATTCATTATGATTTGTTTTCCAATGATTTATAATAATAATAATAATACATTATTAATATTACTATTGTTATTATTAATGGGTGATTATTATTTATTTTGAGCGAGCTTTATAATCCATCCAGTTTGTCTTTTTTTGTTCTTTTTTGAGAAATATGCTTAACATCTACATCACAGTTTTCAGCATATATCATAAACATTATATGCAGTTATTATTTTTAGCTGCAACAACAATAGGAATTATATAAAATTATAAAAATAAAAAAAATGCAAAATGTCTTCTAAATTTGGATTATTTCGATTTGAGTTTGTGCAAGTTTGTATGGAGCCCTGCACATGGGATGCGTGAAAAAAATATAATAATTTGTTCACAATATAATAATGATGTGGGAACGATTGAAAAAATCTGTTAGATTGATAGTCTATCCAAAATATATATTTTTTTAAATCAGAAAAATGCTTCACATCTACATTAGTTTCAGCATCTTTTTTTGGAAAAATGCATTGAAGTTACAGTCAAACTTCCACACTGTCAAACAGTTTGAAGTGACTGCCTGTGATCCTCTTAAAGAGACTCGTTATGTTCTTCACGTCTTTAACAATGCATGATGAAGCCAGAACCATGGAGAGGAAGACGAAGGCGGGATGAAGATGGATGAATAATTGATTGGCGTTTGGCAGCCCGAGGCACAGGCATGTTGAGCCAACCTGTGGTGCATTGTGGGTAAACTCTCTGCGTGCTGTATCTTGGGCGTTTTGGGTTCTCTGTGGCGACCGTAGTGAAACAACATGAAGTGTTTCCGGGTGTCGGCCGTCGTTGCTGTGATCCGGAGCTTTAACGAAACACTTGTATTACTGTGAAAGCTGCTGCGCTCACATGACTCCCATTAGTTGCTTTATAGACTTAATTAAGATGTGATTCTTAAATGAAACAGCTCCAGTTTAATGGGAGATTTACAGAAGGATATGGTGAAACCAAGAACACATGCTCTCTCACACACACTCTGAGGCTTTTTTGTGTGATTAGGTAAATAACTGGAAGTGTTTCTGAAGGCTCTGTTATCAGTGAAGTGAAGATGAGTCTAATGCAGTGAACCTGCAAGCTGTTACTCTCTCTCTCTCTCTCTCTCTACAGAATTTCATAGAGACTCTATATGTAAATTTATATTTAAAAAATCTAATAAAAAATATCAGCAACATACAAATAATTATATGTAGTTGTAATAATCATTTGAAAATATTTAGAATAATTTAGAGTAATTTGTTTACTTTATTAAATCAATTATTTTTAAGTTATCAAGTTATTTTTAAGCTAGTTTATTCCTCCTAACCTAATTTTGGTTCTGTCTTCTGAGGTTTTTTACTGCAGATGTCAAAAGACACTTCATTTTTCTGTAACGTTTTAGACTGAGCATATCTTCTAATTCTTTCTCGGTCTCTGTCTCTTACTCTGTCTCACACACACACACACACAGTGTTTATAATGAGGAGAATCACATCTTTTCTTAATGGGTTATTTTTCTTTGTGCTGGGATGAAAATGTCAAATGCCAGTCAGAAGAGAACTCCTGCCAACATCCAAAGGGTGTGTGTGTGTGTGTGTGTGTGTGTGTGTGGTAGTTGGCTTGAAGTGACAGTGAATTACATTTAACAAACACTCTACACAGGTGTGTGTGTGTGTGTGTGTGTGTTCATGTGCTGCAGGCTGTTTAATGCAGGACAACACATCCAAGATATCCACACACTTCAGTTCAAGAATGCAAGTTTCTTTTTAAAATGTATTTCTGCAGCATTCCTTCCATTAACATGAACATGCATTTATTAAAAAAGACATTCAAATGTAATTCTTAATGACAATAATGATTTAATTGCACCTCTTACAGTATATCATGAACATATTTTGCTGGTATAAGGCTATAAAACCTTTTCAGTCACATGTCCTGACCTTTCATCATCCTACAGTATATATATATTGAAGGCCTTAAATGTAAGATTCATTTGAATTGCATATACATTTTATATACTTTGGGATGACATAAACTAATCAACTGAATTTGATGCAATTTTAACAGTTCAAATACATTAATCTTAAATAAGGCCTAAATATATTTTCAGTATGTTGTGCTAACGACACGCCTCTAATTAATAAACATGACATGAAAATGATGTGATGAATATGCAAACGCTGTGTTTTTAGTGAAGCTTGTTTTCATTAGTGCAGAGTGTGAAAATGCACAAACAGACGCAATGTGTGTGTGTGTGTTTGATTATTAATGAAATGCACTTCTGAGAAATTCAGAGCCTTTAATCATCTCTCTGTGTCAGTCGTGCTGAATTATTATAGTAATATGATTTTGTTTAAGTATGAGAGGTCAATACGTCATCGATTGTAAAGGTCTGCGCTGAAAATGAGAAACTATTCATTTAGCTTGAGAGGTCAAAGGACAGTCAAACAAATGATCACACAAAAGCAGAATACATATGTGGAGGACTTTTATTATGCCTTTTCATTGTCTTTGGAGAACATTACCTGCTAAATATATTTTGTGTTCCACAGAAGATTGTTAATCATAAAGTTAATTATTTTTTTTCTTTTTATTATTTAGTAGTAAATGTTGGTATTAACATTAATTAAGATAAATAAATGCATAAGAACAATTTTAAATTGTCAGTTCATGTTGACTAATGGGATCTTAGTTATTTTTTATTAAAGTTAATGTGCATTTATGATGTGTATGATTACAGTCAGCCGTGATAAATGTCGAATAAAACAGCATTATTAGGCTACTAACAGTCTTCAGTATAGATTTGTTGAAATTAAAGAGTTAACTTGTGTCCTTTATATGAACTGTCGCATAAAGATACTTAACTAAAGCAGCAACCACTCCTGTGTGTGTGTGTGTGTGTGTGTGTGTGTGTGTGTGAGAGTATTTGGGGCCAGAGCTTCCCAGCTGCAGCTCGGCCTGGTCAGATCTGAGCAGGATAAAGATGCCTGTGGGCTTCCTTCAAACACACACACACACACACATACACACACATGCACGCACTCACACACACACAGTGAGCCGGAAAGGGCCCAGGCTATACACACGTTGCCAGTCCACACAGCTGAGCGGAAGATAAGATACGAGTGTCTCTCTGTTTGTCTGACTCTCTTTCTGTAGATGTATTAAAAGCGTATATATATATATATATATAGTATACTATATACTATATAAAATTTCATTTTGGCACATGATCTTCAGAAATCATTTTAATATGATGATTTACTGCTCAAGAAACATTTCTGATTATTATCAGTGTTGAAAACAGTTGTGCTGCACAATATTTTTGTGGAAACTGTGATGCTTTTGACTTTTCAGGATTCACAGCTGAATAGAAAGTTCAGAATAACAGCATTTATTTGAGATAGAAATCTTTTGTAAAAATATGCATGTCTTTATTGATCACTTTTAATGCATCCCTGTTATTCATTCTATATGGCCACTATGGGTTAAAGAGCTATACTCATGTCACAGCAGCCGAATAGTCATCCAGAACAATATTTAACTAGTTTTCTGTTTTGCTAGTGTGTCTGCACTGTAAATAATGGCGTGGTGCAGCATCAGCGTACTGTGCTGCTTCTGCAAATGTTCACGCAGCTGCGATGATGCATGAGAAACCAACGTACACAGACCCAGCATATGGGAGGCCGTTTGAGACGAAACCCATTGAAAACTTGCGATACACACTGAAACACTTGTGCATACATGGGAAACACTATATATCTATGCATATATATATATGAAAGACGTTGTTAAATAGAAACTCTTTTTGCATATACCCTGTCCAGAAGTCATTTCATTGCAACCAGAAGTTTAGTTCATTTGGAAACAGAAGCTCGGTTTATGCAAATAGTTTTTTATGTAACTGCATGTCTTTCATATATACAGTATGCACAGATAGTGTTTCACATGTATGCACAAGTGTTTCAGTGGCTTTCGTCTCAAACGGCCTCCCGCACCAGCATGATCACCGTGTCTCAACTAATCTACAAGCTTGACCCAATGTGTGCAAAAATGTCATCTGGAATAATATTTAATCCATTCTTGTTTTTGTGTCATATCGGGACACAACTCTGTATAATGACATGGGTATGACACAGGTATTACAAGGAGAGGGTGACTTATGAGGACATAACCCATGTCCCCATTTTTCAAAACGTTTATAAATCATACAGAATGAGTTTTTTTGAGAAAGTAAAAATGCACAAAGTTTCCTGTGAGGGTTAGGGTTAGGTGTAGGGATGGTGAAGGGACATAGAATATACAGTTTCTACAGTATAAAAACCATTACACCTATGGGATGAACACACTTTACACAAAAACAAACGTGTGTGTGTGTGTGTGTGTGTGATCACCCAGAGAGCCTGTAGTCACACTTGTGTTCCCTCTCTGAAGAATAACGCTATTTTAAGACACAACACACAGCTTAAGGCTTCGTGTCTCTTTCTATTTGTCCCATTCAAACAGAGCGTATGTGCGGGGGTTAATAATCAGGGAACTCACACGTCATTGTGTTTGTGTGTTTAAAGGGATTGTTCACCCAGAAATAGTCATTCTGTCATCGTTTACTGTCCTTCACGTTGATCTGAACCTGTATGATTTTCTTTCTTCTCTGAAAGACAAAAGATGATTCATATTCTGTAGCTCTCCAGTTTTATGGACATATTCACCAGTAATAAAAGCACAAACTGTTATCTTACCTGAAAGACATCAAAATATTTCATTTTACTGTATGTTATATATTTTTTTTAATTAATGTTTACATTTCATTTATAAATTAGTTTTAAAAAAAAGACTCCAGTAATCTTTCATCTGTCTCCTTTAGGTTTTCAACAACACTCAAACACTGCTAAAACTATAACCAAAAATATAAATGATAAAATAAAGAAAAAGAAAAAAACAGGATTTGAAATGACATAAACACTAACTTGCCAGAGCAACTTTTCTCATTTTTGTTTAGTTTATACAAATAATTAAAATTAAACAAGCTAAAGCTTAATAAAAAAAACTATTTAAAAAAGTAAATGTTAAAAATAATTAAACATACAAAAAAATTAATGAGACTTTAAAAATATTTTTAAAATTTAAATGTAAAAAACAGGAAATATTACAATATATGCCTATTTAAATAAAATGTAAATAAATATATATAAATATTATTTTCGAAAATATGTTTAGAATAGTAGATGTTGGACTCCTGCAGCGTGTTTTTATTATTATTATTATGATTATTATTATTATTATTATTATTATTATTTTACATAGTCTGAGACAACACGCTAAATGTGTTTTTCTACTTCAGAGTTCCCAGAATGCTGTTCTGTGCCATAATCAAACACAAACAATCTTCATAACTCATAGCATAACCAAGCACACAGAGACAAAATGCCACCCTTTGGTCTGCATGAATAATTAATAACACTGGTTTTCACACATCAAGAGACGGAGCGATCTGATTGGCTACAAGCAGGACTCAAACAGCCTCAGGAAATGTTCCTGCTCTTTCATCACTATTTAGATATTTTGTATTTTGTTAAATTATCAAAGTTTTTAATAAATCACTAGACATAAATAGAGCTTTTAAAAATGGGTAAGCATTTTATTTTAGAGTCATTAAGATATAATTTATTTAAAATGTATTTTCTTGTTCTATTTATTATTATTTATTTAATATTTCAAATTTGATTTCATTTGTATATCTTCTGATTTCATTATAATTTTAGTAAAACGTTTAGTATTTTTAGTTTTATTTTTGTACGTTTTTATTAATTATAAAATTACATTATAGTTTATTTTCATCTATTTCAGTACAGTATGCTAAACTAAATTAAAATAAGGAATTAAAATGCTGCAATAAAAAATATATATTTTATTTTATTTCAGTTAACGTCTATATATATATATATATATATATATATATATATATATATATATATATATATATATATATATATATATATACAAGAACCCTGAGTAAGAGTGCAGAAGACCCTTAAAAATATTGATGAGAAATGTTCAAATTGAGATCTTTTTCAATTAAATCTCTTTTTGCTGAAAAGAAAAACAACACAGACAAACAATTGAGGTATTCATTAGATTTCATTCACGTGAAATGAATAAAATGTGCTTTCTCTGCCACAAATTCAAATATCATCTGCTCAGTGCACCGAGAGCATGCTGTAATTGTATGTGCATTAATATGAGATGTTCTGTGAGCGGTTCTTGATCATGTTCTGCATTATGGCTTGGTTAGATCGAGTGCCCTGGGAGTGTAAATCCAGCTCCTGTCATGAGCGAGTGTGGAGTGGGAGGTTTGGTCTGATCATGTACGATATGTTATTATCCTCACAGGAATGCTTACAGCTGATGTTCACTGACCTGAAACACCAGCAGACAGATATATATCTGACAGAGAGGCTGCTGGGATACTAATGGAGGCGCAGAGGAGCATCAATGCCGACTGATTGCCCACGGTGTTCTCAGAAGTTTGTCCTGTGAAGGTGTTCTCTATGTAATCTCATTGTTCAGTTATATATTATTACTATTTATCAACGAAAGCTCATTTGTGATTTCCTTTTTCCTATAGAACACTTCTGCATCCTAGTTAACCAATCAGAACCCTCTGTGGACAAATCGAAGGATCTGATTGGCTGTAAATGAGCAGTCAGTCTCTTGCACACACACACACACACACGTGCATATTCATATAGGAGCCTTCCCTTATGAAGTATTTATATATTAATGCACAAAGTTGCATTACTAAAGAGAGTCTCTAAGCTCTAATGCAGTATATATGTTCAGTTTCTTGTATTTTTCATCAAACGCTGAAAGCTGAAAGTCGTGTGTGTCGTTCCACTGCTGAAATCTCGCAGTGAGTCCCTGCTGTCGTGCTCTTAAAGTTGCTTGGTAACTGAGGAAGTGAAGCTTTCATACGACTTCTGACTGTGAGCATATGCTGCACACACACACACACACACACTTGTGTGTTGATAGTCTCAATTATCTTACTGATTGTAGTAATTAATGAGTTAGACTGAGAGTGGAGACATACATTAATAAAGACAATCAATCAAACAATCAATCAAATTGTTTTGTGTGTGCAATATATGCAATATATTAAGTGTCATAAATCGGTATGAAATTATTCAGTAGCATTTTGTATCGTCTGTATGTATTAATCTAGTGAATGTATCAATTTATTTTTTAAAGAAATGTATACTTTTATTCGTCAAGGATGCATCAAAAGTGACAGTGAAGTTAGTAACAATGTTGCAAAAGGTTCTTTAGAACTTTCTAATCATCAAAGTATGCTGAAAAAAAATATATATATAATTTTCCACAAAAATATGAACTGTTTTCAACTGATAATTATCAGAAATGTTTCTTGAGCAGTAAATCATCATATAAGAATGATTTCTGAAGATGTGACTCTGAGGACTGGAGTAATGATGCTGAAAATACAGATTTGATCACAAAAATAAATTACATTTTATAATATATTCACAAAGAAAAAAGCTATTTCGAATTGTAATAATATTTCACAATATTACTGATTTTATTGGATTAATGTATATATTCCAGTATATATGAGTAAGTATGTACTATAACTGAGATTGCAATTATGAATGAGAACATATGCCTGACTACACTAAGTGCTTTTTAATTTGACCAGTTGTTCCCGATGACATCATCTGACACTTGTCTAGGTGGACTCTGCTGGTTACCATGGCATTTAAGCAAAGAAAGTTTTTCGTTGCTTAACTACAAACTTGCTGTCACGACTTTAGTCCCTAACAACAGTAACATGCACAACCACGCAGTCACGAATCAACCCTAAACCAACCTCTAAATGAAGTTTATTATACATGTTCTGTAAATGAGACTTGATGATCTGTTGCTTAAAATAGCTGATGTTTTCCTCCTCGCCTCATCGCTCTCGAGAACACACTGAAGTTTTAGTCAGTGTTGGTTTAAAGTGAACAGATTTACTCCTTATATGAAGCTCCACTCCAGCTGATCGACTTTAGTTGCTAAACTGACTCGATTTTACTTTGAATTGAGTTTATTGTAATCAGCTGTAACTGTTTTAGGGAGAGAGAGAGAGAGAGAGAGAGAGAGAGAACTTTATTAATCCCGAAAGGGAAACTGGTTTGCCACCAACTTAAAACATACAGCCAACAAGCACACCACATAGCTAACACACATAAATAAATAATTCAACATTTAAAACCTATAAAAAACATGATAAAGAGACCAATGAGACATGATTATAACAAGATACAATTGCACAATTCAGAAATGCAGGGCAAAGAACAGACAGTTTTCTATTTATTTTGAATCTCAGTATTAAAGAGTACACCCCTCACATTTAAAACAAATATTTTAATATATCTTTTCATGTGACAACACTGAAGAAATGACACTTTGCTACAATGTAAAGTAGCGAGTGTACAGTTTGTATAACAGTGTAAATTTTCTGTCCCCTCAAAATAACTCAACACACAGCCATTAATGTCTAAACCACTGGCCACAAAAGTGAGTACACCACTATATATAGTTTTTATTTGATTATTTCTTTGTAATGACAGTGGAGAGGACGTGAGATGTCCTGTGATATGCTGTAGTTAAGTATCATAATATACCGATATATCGGTATAAAATATATAAAGTACACACACACACACACACACACACATACATATATATTTAAGTAATGACAGTGGAGAGGACATGAGATGTCCTGTGAGATGCTGTAGTTAAGTATCATAATATACCGATATATCGGTATAAAATATATAAAGTACACACACACACACACACATACACACACACATACATATATATTTAAGTAATGACAGTGGAGAGGACATGAGATGTCCTGTGAGATGCTGTAGTTAAGTATCATAATATACCGATATATCGGTATAAAATATATAAAGTACACACACACACACACACACATATATATTTAAGTAATGACAGTGGAGAGGACATGAGATGTCCTGTGAGATGCTGTAGTTAAGAATCATAATATACCGATATATCGGTATAAAATATATAAACTAAACACACACACACACACGCACACACACACACACACATACATATATATTTAAGTAAAGGCAGTGGAGAGCATGTGAGGTGCCTTGTGAGATTCTGTAGTTGAATATCAGTCAGTCGGTGGAGAAATTAATGTGACTGAGAGTATCACTATTGCAGAAATGTAATAAAAGTCGTGTTCTTGTGTTGCCAAGGTAGGCAGCTCTCTAGGGTTTGTAAAAAAGCATCTGTCTGTATGAAAGTGTGTTGTGCTCCGCTTCCCTGCCAGTGAGGAATTAACACGAGCCGCTCTCTGTTCCACTGGATTGCGATCAGTACGCTTCGTTTGTTCTTTCATTTTCTGAGAGAGAGGAGATCTTTTCGGGCAGATGTCGAGTCACGGCTGTAAGTGAAAGTGTGAGATATGAGCGAGCTGGTTTGCATTAGAATCCAGAATGAGCAGGAGACATCCCACTGGAGTTTGTTTACTAGAGGAATTGAAGCTGAAAGGTCGAGGCAGAATCATGAAAACATGAGCTGTATGAGTGCATCCAAATGTCTCTGTAAAAGAGAAAAACAGCTTCATATAGAGACAGAAAGTGGAGAAAGCTTTTTTCCAGCAGGGTTAAATTGGGTCGTGACCCTCAGACCATCACTTTCACACTGTCAGAGAGCAACACCGCTCACCACACATGTGCCAATGGGCTTTTAGCACGTTTGCTAGAGTAGATGTGTGTATTCATACACACTCATTTGTGCTGCATGAGACATTGAAAAAGACAGAGAGACAGAGATGTCATCTTGATCTATTTAGAATTTGTACACATTTTCTTGAAACTGTGTTGTGAATTTTAGATGTTTTACTGGAATTCTCATTAAGCAAGCTGACAGAACACAAGTAAATGAGTTTATATGCAGCATGAAATCAGGGTAATGGGTAAAATGTACATCTGCTGATCAGGTTTAATTAAAGAACTCAAAGGTGCAAGGTTTAAAGGTCATAAGTAAAGGTCATAAACTGCCAATTTCCAAAATTTTGCACACCTTTTCCTGCATTCAGACAGGATGTCTCAGTGTTCACATGTCTATTAAAATAGATACATGTCTATATGGTCATTTAAAATTGAATATAAACACACACACAAATGTTTGTGGGATTATATCAACTGTGTTCTGGTCCAGCACGTGATAATGGTTTGTCTGATCTCTTAGTTAAGTAGCAGCAGACTTTCCCGAACAATTCCAGGAATCATTCATGTCTGGGTTAGCGATCTGAGTGTTTGAAAACCAACAAATGCCAAATGATTTGTCCGTTTTAATTGGCTGCATGCAAGTAATCATTGTGGAATGAGATTATGTTTGAAACTGTACTAATGAATATTAATCTCTCAGCTCATTGATCCCAGTTTTGGCTCATTAGTGTGTTGGTTTCTCACTGTGTGAAACAACAACATCTAATATCTGCTCAGATAAACCAAGAGGCAAGAGGAGGGTGTTTACTGTACGTCGAATTTGTATTCTCAACACACAAAATATTCATTAAAAGTGGTGTCCGACCTAAAACTATGTGACTTGTTGAGTTGTGCTGATACTTTTCTAGTAAGCAAAGAGAAAATGTTTATATTTGGATTATAAATTAATTTTAAAAATATATTTGCACCCCACAAATATAGCAAATGGCATGGCACACACTATTGTACTGTAATTGTGGTATTTTTTACACATTAGAACTGGGTCAGAAGAGAAAGAGAGACAGAGATGGAGGACTTTCATGAAGCCCTTACAGCTATAATGCATTAGAAATATCAGCTTACCACATTAAAAATACAGCTCTGTCATGTAGCTTTACATTAACAGAGAAAAGCCATCTATCGCCCAGCCTTTTTATCTAAAACAGCCTAATGCTTCAGTCTAATGGGAAACTGGCACAGAGTCACATGCATAAATAAACACAGAGAAGAACATGTTTTTATTGCTCACAGGTTTCTCATTCGTAACCTGGATGAGTTTTGACTCTGATTTATCACAAATGAGTCTTCATTTAATCTCAAAGTTGACTCGGAAAAAGTATCTGAGATTTTAAAACTTGAGGTTTTTCTGACCTGTAGGGAGAGAGATATTATCGGACACAAAGGTTTAGTTCAGAACACAGCAGGTTCATTTCTATGTGCTTTATCTAATTAGCGTTACAGAACATAAAACATTTGAGCCTGAAGGATTTATGAATTTCAACGCTGTATTACAGGATTTAGAATCTAAATAATGACACACACACACACACACACACAGCGTGTCATAGCAATGTAATTAGTGGCGTTTGCAGAATGAGATGATTATGTTAAACAGTGTTTAATGCTTTGGACAGAATGATTGCGTCTATAGTAATTATGGTCAAATGGTTTATTACTGAACATTACTGTCACACACACACACACACACACACACACTGAAACAGAGGAGAGCAAACAGTTTAACACAGAATAAAAACACTAACAGAATTTAGGTATGTTAATATAAATAAAAAACAAATGTCAAATGTGTTTAACAAATGAACATACAAGTTTTGGGCATTATAAATTAATTTAAAAATATATTTTAAATATATATAATATTTAATTTTTGTATTTGTGACCCTGGAGCACAAACCAGTCATAATTGTCAATCTTTAAAAAATGTGATTTATGCATCATCAAAAAAGCTGAATAAATCATCTTTTCATTGATGTATGGTTTGTTAGGATCAGACAATATTTGGATGCAACTATTTGAAAATCTGGAATCTGAGGGTGCAAAAAAATCTAAATATTGAGAAAATCGTCTTTAAAGTTGTCCAAATGAAGTTCTTAGGAATGCATATTATTAATCAAATGGAACATGAACTTTACTTAATATCCTTATGATTTTTGGCATAAAAGAAAATTCAAATAATGTTGACCCATACAATGTTTTATTTTTTTTTATTCTTCTTTAAAACAATGATCTAACAAGAAGCAGAAACGTACAAGAATAAATAATAGTAAAAAAAAAGAATAAATTTTATATGTAGCATTATATATATATATATATATATAATTTTTTTATGTACAATTTTAAAAAATTTAATATAAGTGTATGTGTGTGTATTTATGATGTCATGTGATCTAAACCCCTGAGATCTGTGTGTGTTTGATAACGTTCTGGTACTGAGTGTGTATGGACCCTGTGAATCTGAACACAACTTCTTTTCTCTCTGTTCTTCCCTCCATCCGTAGAAAGAGAGAGAGAGAGAGAGAGAGAGAGAGAGAGGGGGGGAGGCGGGGCAGTTCGAGGCTCTCTGCAGTAGGACGCTCGTTGAATAAAGAACAGATCTCACACACACACACACACACACTGATGTGTGTCCTATTGTAGTGCTGTGTGTGTGTGTGTGGTTCTGAGTCTGCATTCAGAGGGACCCTTATCTCTCTGTTTAATTCAGTTAGAGTGAAGCACATAAACTCGTTACACACTCCGCTTTAATTAACTGAAGTAGAAAAGAGACTGAGCGAGCGAGCATTGTGCCTCTGTTTTGTTCTGTCATCTCTCCGAAGTTTGTGCGATAAAGATCATCCATCTATTGATTCTTCTGCACAACAAAAGATGAGGAAAGTCAGACGCGGTCACAAACACACACAGACAGCAGACCACAGGACTCTCCTTCCTCCTCCTTATCTTGCCTTTTATCTTACTGTATGTAAAATTATCCCAATTTTTGAACATTATAGAGATTTACATTTTTTGGAAAGCTGTAAGATCTCATTTCAAACCATGCATTACAGTGATTTTAACATGGTTGAGGGAGTAAAATCACAGTGAAGGTTTTTGCTTTAATAAAACTGATATAGCTAGTAAGAACATAAAAAATGACACTATTTTGATTAATTAAAAAATCATAAACAATTATTCCACCATGTAATGTAGTGTAAGTCATTATGTGGTTAAATAGCAATGAAGCAGAAAATGCAGTCGCAGGTGTATTTTATTATCTTCCAGTTGGAAGTGGAATTATTGTTTTTAAAATATGCTATATATGGAATATGCCTTTGAATATGCATAATTTAGAGTCTATATATTTAAATATGCTAACAATATATTATCAGTATATGTAATATATTTTTATTAATTATTAATAATAAAAAATCATTTTAACCATAATGTTATTTTTGTATTAACTATATATTATTATATTTTTATTAACATTTAAATTAGATTTTTATATATATATATATATATATATATATATATATATATATATATATATATTATTTATTTTATAAATATATTTAGTTGCTAAAGCTGCATTTTTTTATTTTAGTTTAATTTAGGTTTTTCATATAATATGTATATTTTATTTTATGTTATTTCAGATTTCAAATGTTTTTAATAGTTTTAGCTTTAGTTTTAGTTTTAAACTAGTAAACCATGAGAGAGAGGGTCATACAGCATGTCACAGTTTTTTTTTTTTTTTTTTTTGCTTTATTTATAATACAAAAAAAAAAAAAATCTAAAGATGTCTCTGGTTTGCTGCAAATACCCAGTGAATCTACCTGTACATTAAAAAGACATCATTCCACAACATTCCACATTTCTGACAAAAGCTTTTTGTAGTTCATCTTTCTGGAATAATCTTCCACGGTAAGTTTATTACGGTAAATGCTATTTGTTCCTTTAATCATTCTGAATCTGTGGAGGGCTCTGCTGTACTGTACTGTTGAACTGGTTGATATTCAGCAGGTGTTCAGTGTCTGTGATGATGCTTCTGACTGAAGAGTTGTTATTTGTGTGGCGGATTTCATCAGGAACAACAACAACAACAACAACAAAAGTCTGATCCGCTTTGCTGTACCAAGATTAGAATTTTTTATATATACGTTTCACTATTGAATTAATTACACTGAACATTATTTATTGAGTACTGGTGTTATCAATATTTTAAATTAGATTTCTTTTTTGTCAATTTGTTATGTGCTTTCTTCATTTTAAATATTTTTTTGCCATGCAAAAGTGAAAAAAGAAGTCTCTAATGCTCACCAAGGCTGCATATATGATTAATATGGTAAAAACAGGAAAATATCATTACAATTTAAGTTTTTTATGTGAATATTAAGTTAAACTGTATATTATTTATGTGATGCACAGCTGTATTTTCAGCATCTTTCCTCCAGTCTTCAGTGTCACATGATCTTCAGAAATCATGAAAATATGATGATCTGAAACATTTCTGATTATTATCAGTGTTGAAAACAGTTGTGCTGCACAATATCTTTGTGGAATACAGGATTCACAGATGAACAGAAAGTTCGAAAGAACAGCATTCATTTGTAATATAATTTTTTTTTTAATATAAATGCCTTTACTGTGACATTTAATGCATCCTTGCTGAATATAATTCCTTCTTTTTTTCCTTAATATTGCTGACTCATCTAGGATGTATACTAAGCTCGTCGGAATCAATGATTGCATTATGCATGGGATAAATATGATGTTGCTTTAAAATAGTGATAAGAAAGCCTCTTATAGGCAGAATGACATCACCGTCTACCTTTTAAACAGCCTTTGCATCTTCAGTGCACCTAAGAAGCCTTAGGAAACGCTGTGTGTGTGTGTCATGGATAGAGAAGGAAACAGAATAGAGACAGACCTTCAAGGTCACTGCACCAACACACACACACACACACACACACACACACAACCTAAGATGCCTCTTTAACTAAAGTCCTGTCTGAAGCTTATGCTAATTGAGAGTCTTAGCCAATTGCATTGTGTCCAGACCAAAAATGTTAATTATGAGCCAGTTTAAATGATGGACTGATGAACTATCTAATTAAGGCTGCAGAGCGACTGAAGACTGTGTGTGTGTGTGTGTGTGTGTGTGTGTGTGTGTGTGTTTAAGTTACATAGTCAGCATTTTTCCCGCCATCTGGCAGGAACACAGGTGAGATCTGATTGAATAAAGCTAATGCGATAACCACACACACAGCGAGCCGAGATACCTTTTATTCACATTCATCTATTCATGTTTGCTTAGTGTTGATGGTAATTAAAACTGATTCTATTTACAGATATTTATCGCCCATCAGGACGTCAGAAACCATACGAATCCACTCAGTAGTCTCGATCAATAACCCTCTGCACGTGTCTGAGAGTCTCTTCAGATGAGGTTTGAGCTCTCACCTTCCCTCGCCGTTTCTCAGATTTATCTAGCAGGAGATTCGACTCTGTAAATCACACACAGAAACTGATCTTGATGGGAAGCTAAAAATGAACGAGTGTGGGACAAGCAGCTCTTGGGTCTGTATGCAATAAATGTAAGGTCTGTTTATATTTCGTACCGTGCAATACAAGCTTAGGCCAGGAAGATGCACACTGGTCAATGCACTGCATGCTGTGGCTCTAATAAACCTCAGTCCTCAAGGGGGCGCTAGAGTTTCCTGCAGATGTCTGTCATTATTAATCCAGATGTTGTTCTGCAGGTGATGGTTGCATCTTAGCATTCCTACTCGGTGTTGCATGCTGCCATCTTATTTATTGTATAAAATAATCTTTCCAAGCAATTATTACCATATTGTTTATATCATATTATTTAAGGTATTTCAAATTTCATAATTAAGTTATTATTTATATATTTTATATAATCTGTTTATAATATAACATCATGTTTCATAATTACTTGGTTTCCAAATAATTATTCATATATTTTGTTATTTTTAGAATCTCATATTTCACGATTCCATGTCATTAATTAATTTTTATATTATTTTGTAATATAATTTCCTCATTCCTAATGAATACCTAATTAATTTCTAAGTAGTATTCATATTTCTATATTAATTGTTTTTATAATATTTATATACTTTTTTAAATAATACAATCCCATATTTCATAATTGCTTGATTTACAAGTAATTATTAATATATTTTTATATATAATCTTATATTTCTCATATATCTTAATATGATTACCATATCTTTAATTCATTTTTATATTATTTTTATAACCTCTAATTTCAACTATTATTAATATATCTAGTTTTTATTAATAAATCTAATATATCTAGTATTTTGAGTATCATAAATATAGTTTAATATTAATTATTTGTAAAATAATTCACATTTCATAATTACTTGATTTTAAATGTTATATCACTTTTATCATTATATAATCCCAAGTAAATACTCATATTTTATTGTATTTTATAATGTATAATCTCATATGTTTTTGTCCATCTGAAGCAAGACAGGGACTGGATGGATTGTAATTTTCTTTAGTAGTGAATACATTTCACACTTTACCTGTTATTGTCTGGCTAAAGGCTTCAGGAGCTTTAACCCATGATATAATTACAGAGCAGACTGATCATGTGACTTCTGCCATAAAACCATCCCCCTACTTTATGTTCTTTATGTTTCCCATGTCAAGCTTGTGTGTGTGTGTTGCTCTTTGTGAATAATTAGGAGTTTGCAGTTGTTCAGTGCCACACTGGGCGTCTTTGATTACGATGTCGCCGCTGAGGAATCCTGTGGAATGTGGCGGAATGCTGCGGGAATCCGGGAATCATTCCAGACTGTCTGAGCGTTAACCCTTTCAGAGAGAGAGAGAGATAGAAAACTATTTTTTTTTTAAAAGCATAAAAAATTACACATGTAACTCCTAGATAAAACACTCATTAGATGAGCTGTCCATTAGTGTAGCTGTGCAAATGTGTGTTTAGCGCAAAGGGAGAATATAAACAGGCTGTTTCCTGTACAAACACATTTAGATAAACTGTGAGAGAGAGAGAGAAATATAAAGACATGAAGATAAACATCAGGATGTACGCTAGAGTTTCTGTGTCAACACTATGAAGACTGGCCCTGCTTACCCACAACACCTCACACACACAAGCACACACACCTCACACACACCTCACACACATCTCACACAAAGCGTCCCTCAGGAGGTAAATCGTGACACACCCTGAGCTCAGAACAGGATCGGGCCGGGAATAGCGGGCACAGTCTGGATCAGACCAGCTTCATTACCCTCACTCAGGTGTAGACCTGATTTCTGAGGGGTTTCCTGAGATTTAGCACAAAATGTATGTGAGAGACTGCCACGATCAAGTCATATCGGTTCGCCGTCATTGTTACGGATGATATCATCTCTTGTGTCTTGCTGAAATCTATATTTAGATTCAGATTAAATGTTTACACACTTACACTAAATGAATTCATATAATCTCCAATCTAATTGTTACTGCAGCCAGTGTTTCATTAGGCAAATAAGTTCAAATTACATGAGATATATGCTTTAAGGGAATGTTTACATGACTAAAGCAATGCATTCTAGGAATTTATAAGTTATTCACATTTTAATAGTTAATATGTTCTCTTTGGAAATGACTATAAATGCTTACAAGTTCAGAAATGTAAAATATTTCTGCATTGAGAACCTAAACCGCATCTCATATTGCACATACTATCCCACAATGCATTGCGCTCAACTTGACATGACATTTCAACTTGACCTTTCATATACAGTGACAAACGGGCAGTACTGTAATTTTAACATCAATGCATTTTAAATAGAATTAAAAATGCTTAATAATCTAATCCTTATCTAATTATGTAATGATTGTGATGATAATTTTAATTTTAAAAAATATTGCTTTCAAACTTTAACATAAAACTACAGACCAACATAGGTGAATTTTAAGATGATAATTTTTTTAATAAATATTTTGAAATAAATATTACATTCAAACTGAAACTGAAAATATGTGAATTCTGAGTTGATAAATGGACGTAACTTGCGCAATATTTGCATAGTGCATATATCACATAAGTAGCCTAGTATGCAGTGTAGAAGTTAGTTATTATTCCATAGCAAACACAGGCAATAATTCAGATCCCAGAGCGGAAATGACCTCATTTGATAAGGCGCAATTGTTCGTGAGGAAGCCCTTAAGTAAGCACTTGTTAAACTATACTCCTTGCCATTAGACTTTGGAAACACTCTAATAACTCATTGAGGAAGAGTTTGAACACTGGATTCAAGTCATGGCCTGCAGTTTGCTGCATGTTTGAATCCCGTTGTTTCTCCTCGGGGAAGCTCAAAACTTTCCTCGCGGCGAAACAAACAGGAAAAGTGTGGCAGCGTTACGCACCGAGGGAAAGTATTCCAGCAAACACTCAGTAAAACGCGCCCCACGGGTGTTATTTCCTCGTCCTGACTGGATGAAAGGGGACCAGCCCTCCTGGGCTTCCTTTCTTTCTCCTTCCATCTCTCAGCAGCGCACCACCCCGATCTTTCAGCCGGAGTTTGATGTGTGAACTCTGGGAGTCCCTCGGCACCGCGCGCGTGAGAGTTGCCAGGTCACTTTTCTCGCGTCCTCGGGTTTCCGTCAATGTTTAAGGAATGGAAAGTATTCTGTTGGAATTATAAGCTCGGGGTCAAACGGGACAGAAGCAGATAAAGTCGGAGGTTTTGGATTCCTCGGCTTGGTTTATATGCACCGGTTCTCCGGATCTACGGACGCTCTGCGCTGCGGTGGAAAGCCCGGGTCCATGCGGCGCTTCTGGGTCACGGATCAGCGGGCGGCTCGGTTCCAGATCATGTGGCTGCTCGTGTGCTCCTTCATGGCGGTGCTGAGCGGTGAGAACTACGCCACACAGGCCCAGGTGATGTCCTCCAGAGCCCTGAGGACCTCAAACACACGCAGCAGTGGTGAGTTCTGAAGATCCAGTGACCCTAAAAGCATTAGGCCATTAGAAATGTCATCTTAACTCAAAACCTCCTATTTTCAATTTTTTTTCAAGTCTCACTGTCTTTTGAATCTACTTTTTCCTGCATGTATGAAGTCTCAGCTTCACACAGGTGTTCTAGCGAGCAGGTGTAGTGGTTCATCATGTTCTAGTTCCCCTCTAAACATGTATGTTCTAAAAACGTTTTACTAACGTTCCCTTTAAGTTATGTACACGTTATTTCTGATCGTTCTCTGAAAACCTGTTTTTTCTTGGTGATGCGCATGTAAGCTTTTGCAAACATGTTCGTAATGTTACATTTGAATGTTCTCTGAACGTTCTGAAACAAGTAGCATCATTTAAAAAATGTTAGACAAACATTCATTTAGAATGTTTAAAAAAAAAACACGCGTTACGTGAACATTCTATTTTTTATAATTTTGTAACCATGATGCGAACGTTTTAGAATGTTCAGAGGACATCCAAAAGTAACAAGTAGAAACGTTTAAAGAATGTTCAACTAAAACATTTCAGAAAAATTATGCATTAAATGAACGATCTATTGATTTATATATATTTTTAAGTTTAAAAAACAAAAACTTGTTTCCTTGGTTGTGCAAACGGCGAACGTTTCCTCCGAATGTTTTCTGAACCTCTTTAACGTTTATTAAACGTTAGATGAATGTTCAACTAAAACATTAAAGAAAAAAGAATATTTTACAGATGTTTTGTGCTAACATTCTTAGAACATTATTAAACAACAAATAACGCTGAATGAAAATTCCACTAACATTTGTGCATAACTTTTAAGGGAACCTTGCCAAAACAATAAGCAAGCATTAACTTTATTTGTGCATTCATTGTCATCAACAGATATATTATTTTTATAATTTCAAACCATGCAATAATGTGCATGTAAAAAATAGTGTGTGCTGTCTGTTTACAATAAGTCACTTGTATTTTATTATCCAATGCGGTGACATTTAGACATTTTCTAGGTGAAATACTTTGACAGCACTGGCTTAAAATGCATTGCAAAACCCTTGAGACAAGTGCCACGAGTTCAGCTCCGAGCTCTTGCCTTGATATTTAGTGATTTTGTGAATGACATTCGGACTTTTTGAAGTGCTGCAGATGCTTTCTGTGGATGTGAGCGCAGCTGGCATGAATGTTCCTCAGTTTTGGTTGATGTTGTGATCAGCTGAAGCTTGTTATGACAGGTCTGCAGCTCTCGTCTCTGCTCTTGTGTCACATGTCTGATCTCTTCTCTGCACTGAGAGTGAGTGAGTGTGATGAGAGGATACTTAACCAGTTCCTGCAGTAGAGTATGATGCTAAGGTCACAGGTTTTATTCCCAGGGAATGCATGGACTGATGAAAAGCTTGAATGCAATATAAGGTGCTTTTAGCCAATGCACCAATGCAGCTGTTCAGTTTAACCACAGATTAGACTGTGGCTGTATCAATAATATGATTATGTGAATTATTATGATTCGATCTGATTATTTTTGGACCTTTGAGGTCAGGTGTGTGTGTATTAGTTCTCCAACAGGTGTCTTGAGGCCTGCAGTGAATGTTCAGATGTGATGTGTGTGTGTGTGTGTGTGTGTGTGTGTGTGCCCCAGACATCAGTGTTGAGGAAACTTGTATGGAATTTTCCATAACACACACACTTCTTGGATTGTTGCAGGAATTGTTGTTCCTGTAGCATTGTGTGTGTGTGTATCTTTTGCATGTAGTCTGATTTTGTATGTGTACATGAAGGAAAAGGTCCTTATTGTAAATGTTTGAAGGTGTTTCCGTTTAGTCGTGTGCATCAGCCTGTTTTCTGTCTTTTCTCCATGCAGACAGGAAGTTGTGTCTTTACTCAGCACATTTCTGTCTGTATCTCACACACCGCTGTCTGCGAGCACACATTCAGCATTTCTAACAGAAAACACATCAGGCTTCAGTTATTCACGGTGTGTGTGTGTGTGTGTGTGTGTGTGTGATGAGGGAATCCATGACTTTGAAACTAGTTATAAACCTTGACAGACACATAATGACAGAGCCCTCAGTCACAGATCTGTGTGATTAAGTCGTTTGATCTTGATGTGTGTGTGTGTGTGTGTGTGTGTGTGTGTGTGTCAAGGCGGGCATTTTTCAGCACTGGATGTTTCGTGTCTATTTAGCTCAGTGTTTTCCTCACAAAATCAAAAATCTGAGAGTTGCATGTCTGTGTGATGACACATCTCTTATTTCCATTACTTCTTTGAATTTAGAGATTGCAAACGTTGTCTTATTCCAGAAAGAATGGTGTCAATTAGGGAAGAAATCGATCAAATGCTCTAAGCACTGAAGGATTGCCTGTCATTCAGTGTTTTGCAAATCTCCATTTCCCTGCATAGTCCCAGCTTTCAGCTTCAGCACTTTACTGGGCGAAAAAAACTAAACACAAGGTTCTGTTGTGAAGGAGATGTTGTAGTTTCATGTGAGTGCATAAAAGACAGATTACATGAAAGCTTAATGAATTCATTTGGTTACCGCAGTTTTTTTTTAATGATAAATTTATATTAATTTGTAAAACACAGAATCCAGAAAAACAGAATTTGTGAAAAATAAATCCGATATTCATGAATAATATTCAATTATTCATGAACCCATTTGATCACCAAAGTTTTTAAAGAAGAAAATGGTTTTTACATCATTAAACATAAGAAAAAAAGTAACCACAAAGTCTACTGTAATACTGTAAAAAAAAAATAAAAACAAGTATTAAACTGATAGAGATTTATGAATGAATTACTGAAGGTTTTGGCGATATATTTGTATAAAATCAGAAAACACAGAATCTAAAAAATTTGTGGAAAAAAATAAAAAGGATTTTGCAAAAAGAAAAAAAAATTTTTTAGGTCCCTAATATTGTTAAAATGTTGTTCAATTATTCAATTGGTAAAGTTGTATGAATTCATTTACTAAATGTATTAAATTCTAAAAAAATAAAATGAAGAAATACATTTTGTGAAAAAATTTAAGGGATTTTGCTAAATTATGAAATGTATTAAATCATTAACGTTTTATAAATTCATATATATAACAAATCTAGCTTTTTGGTGATATGCAGTGGGGAAGGGGAATTCATAGAGCAGAATAAATAAAAAATCAATAGAAAACAGAATTCGCAAATTAATAAATAACATTAATAAAAAAAAAAGTAAAAAAAAAATAAAGGCCTTTTTACATGACTCTTCCAAGTCATAGCATGCATTACTAGCAAGGAGAAAACGGTATGCAATGGCACTTGCTCAGGTAGCGTGGATCTACAGTATGCTACCTTGTTTCAATAAAATCCCATGTGAGTAAACCTCAAAGGGTGTAGGATTAGAAGTGTGTGTGTGTGTGTGTGTGTGTGTAAAGGACAGAAAGAGAAGAAACAGAGAGATGGATGTGTTTAGTGGATGTGAGTGTGTTCTGTATCCAGCGTGTGTTAATAAGAGCTGGCTGGAGGCTTTCATTACGCTGCAGTTGAGCACTAATTGATTCACTTTTGGAACCTTATTGTGTGTGTGTGTGTGTGTGTGTGTGTGCTGTCAACACTCTCCACAAACTAAGAAGAATCTGATTAGGGATACAAAAATAAGGAAATGCACGTATAATGCTTCATTATCTGTGTTGAACATGTGTTCTGGAGGCTTGTTTCCTGTGAGCTTTTATTTCTGCAGTAATATGTTTGTACTGTTCAACATCAACACCTTGTAAGGCATATAAACAGCCACTTAAACTCTTTCCTTTCCTAAATCCTCCCAGGAACACGGCGGTTTGTGTCCGTCATAATATAATTAGGTCTAATGCAGTAAAGTGGAAACAACACACTGCAAAGGGATTCATAGTCAAATCAATAAGAGCATATTGTTTATGTTAGATTACAGTAGCTCTAACAGTACAGTATTATCTCAATAACAAACTCTGTACAATCAAATAGGTTATTTTAACAAGTAAACAGACGTTAATTCTTGATGTTAATTCTTCACCCAAAGCATAAATTCCGATGGAACATCTGGTTGCTATAGATACAAGAACAAACATTCTAATAGAATATTAGTGCTCTAATAAACTGAGATGAGTGTGCTGATGTAATATGAGGCTCTAGACGTCCAGGAATAGATTCTGCTTTGGGTTCCAACTCTGTAACAGTTTCAGCATGATCTCTCACTCAAGCACAGAACAGCACGAGAGGTGAGAGAAAACTACAAATAGACACACACACACACACACACACACACACACACATACACAGGGTGGGAGTCTGAGTGTGTCGTGTCTTGATGCTTCTGTAAGTTCAGCTGAAACTGTCTGACAGCAGGGTCACACACACTCATAAGTCATAAAGCTTTATGCTTGTGATTGACCTCCGACCTCTATCTGTCAGCAGAAACACGTTTTCTAAACTCCTGTCCTAGAAAATTCTTCATGTCTTTAGATGGATTTATCTGTTGAGAAATAAGAAAAATTAAAAGAAAGAGAAATGCTTTTTGCATAATTTTAATGTCCACTTTGAAAAAGTTTGAAAAAGTTTATTTCTTTATAATTTTTTATTTTTCTTTCATTTAATATTTTTTTATATATTTAATTCTATATTTGTATATATATATATATAGAATTAAATATAAAAAAAATTATATATAATAATATTATTATTATATATATTTTTTTTATTTTAGATTTAGTTTCTTGGGCATTGATTGATTAAATTATGACCTGGGCAATATGGAAGAATACAATTGTCGTTCACTCTTGGCATCTAGCTCTAAAAATGAAATGCCATCGTTGAAATTTTGAGAGAGAGAAACAAAGACCGAACATGAGAGAATGAACTACTGTTTTTATGAACTGGACAGATGTTACGGTTTAGTTCTTATTGAAACATTGGTTGAATGGTGGAATGTTTTCACCGTCGTGAGATTATATTTGATACTTGTTGAGTTTCTCTTGTTATTCCTTCAGCCACTGATGCTCACTATCATAGGATTGTTTGAATTTGTTATTTTTATGTAAGTATGTTTGTGAGGTATCATCTATTTCTGATCAACTTGACCCTAAAAGACACATTTAAAAAGTGGGCAGTTCCTGACCAGAATAACCTTCATTGTGGGACACACACACACACACACACACACACTGGGTCAGGCATTCTATTGTGATTATTGTGATGCATTCTAAGTCAGTTACTCATGAGGTTCTGTTTCTACTGAGGGTTTGTCTTAGAAGTGTTTTGAAACATAGCCTACTTTCTTCTGTCCTGATGCATACATTTTTTTTTTAGCATTTCACAATAACAGACGACAGCTCATACTTCAGCACGACAAACTTTAAGAGCTTTTAGAACTGTGTGTGTGACGAGTAAGTGCAGTAAGAGTGTCTTCGCTCTCAAAAAGTTGAAGCAAATTGGTGCTTAAGAAGTACAGTGCATGTGAGATTGTGTAAATGAGGCTGATAAACTCAAAGCTGCTAGACTGCATCACACTTATAGACGTGACATAAGAGAGTAGTGTGTGTGTGTGTGTGAGAGAGAGCTAGTTACTGTTTGTTAAGTTCATTTAAAAGCTCATTCCTCAGCAGGTTTTCTTGGTGATGGATAGTGGCCTTGTTCCTGCAGTATAGCCATAATTACAAGTGTTTGCTGCATGCATGGATCAGTAATCTGTGTGTGTGTGTGTGTGTGTGTGTGAACGCCGTGGGGGTCCTGAGTCAAGGAGCTTTTGGAAATGAAAACATCATCATGGATGCATCGTTTTTACATCAGTTCAGGTCATCATCAATGTCGTCACTTTTGATTAGTGTATCATTAATTTTTATTTTTTTACAGTGATCGGATGCACTCATTGGTCTGATTTAAAGATTCATGAACTGTCACTTTAAATGATCTTTGTTTTACTGTTGCAAAACATCTGCTATTTTTAATATTTTACTTTTGTGGCCTAAAAGCATGCCTGTCTTTTTCTGTAATCCTGTCGCCATTTACTTCTCTTGTGTGTGCGTGTGTGTGTGTGTTTGCGCACGCGTGTGTGTGCGTGTGCATGTGTGTGTGTGTGTGTGTGTTCTGAGATTCTGTGGTCCATTTCAGTGAACTCGGTTCAGGTATTAGTAGGGATTTTAGTTTGCTTCCTCAAGAGAAGTTAATTGGTCTATTTTCCTGAAGAGAATTAGATTTTTGATCTGAATTCACAGAACTGAACTGGGATGAGCTGAAATGAAACGGATTCTAAGCTTTACGTGTTGTATCTGTGTATATCTGTGTGTGTTTGTTTGTCTCCGAGAGTAAACGCACTAACTTGTCCAAGTTGTGGCCAGTAACAGACAGCAATCGCCTCACAGACTTGTACCGGAAGGAAGAGGTCATAATGGTCAACGGAGGAGGTCACGTCCAGAGCCCGCGCTTCCCCAGCTCTTACCCCCGAAACCTGCTGTTGTCATGGAAACTGCTCTCGCCGCCACACACACGCATCCTGCTGGAATTCGATGCTCAGTTTGGACTGGAGGAGGCGGGAGCATGGAGTCTGCAGGTGAGGCGGAGCTTTGGATGGATGAGTTCATGAATAATGAATTCTATATATATATTTTTTTTTTTAAGTAGAGAATGGAGTTTTCGATTGAGGGCGGAACTTCAGAATGAATGAGTATGTGAATAACGAATTCACTTTTTTTAAAAAGTTTATTAGATGTATTTAAGTCTTTTTAGAGGAGGCGGAGAATGGAGTCTGCAGGTGAGGGTGGAGCCTTGGGATGGATGAGTTCATGAATAATGAATTAATGTATTTAAGGCTTTTTAGAGGAGGAGGAGAATGGAGTATCGAGGTGAGGGCGGAGCTTCGGGATGGATAAGTTCATGAATAATGAATTAGATCTATTTAAGGCTTTTTAGAAGAGGCAGAGAATGGAGCCTGTAGGTGAGGGCGGAGCTTCGGGATGGATAAGTTCATGAATAATTAATTAATGTATTTAAGGCTTTTTAGAGGAGGAGGAGAATGGAGTATCGAGGTGAGGGCGGAGCTTCGGGATGGATAAGTTCATGAATAATGAATTAGATCTATTTAAGGCTTTTTAGAAGAGGCAGAGAATGGAGCCTGTAGGTGAGGGCGGAGCTTCGGGATAGATAAGTTCATGAATAATTAATTAATGTATTTAAGGCTTTTTAGAGGAGGAGGAGAATGGAGTATCGAGGTGAGGGCGGAGCTTCGGGATGGATAAGTTCATGAATAATGAATTAGATCTATTTAAGGCTTTTTAGAAGAGGCAGAGAATGGAGCCTGTAGGTGAGGGCGGAGCTTCGGGATGGATAAGTTCATGAATAATTAATTAGATCTATTTAAGGCTTTTTAGAGGAGGCGGAGAATGGAGTCTGCAGGTGAGGGTGGATCTTCGGAATGGATAAGTTCATGAATAATTAATTAGATGTATTTAAGGCTTTTTAGAAGAGGCGGAGAATGGAGTATCGAGGTGAGGGCAGAGCTTCAGGATGGATGAGTTCATAAATAATGAATTAGATCTATTTAAGTCTTAAGTGGAGGAGGAGAATAGAGTTTTCAGGTGAAAGTGCAGCTTCACAATGAATTAATACATGAATAAACAATTAGAACTATTTAGGACTTAAGTGTGGGTGGAGAATGGAGTCTGATGTGAGGGCGGAGCTTCAGAATGGATGAATTCATGAAGAATGAATTAGATCATTTTAAACTATTGGGAGAGTGTGATTTTGACTCTTTGGGTTGGTCTATATAGAAAATATTTAACAGTTTAACAAGCATCTAACCTAAAGCCCTTCACAATGCTATAACTCTGATTCATTCATAGGAGCTCCAGGCGTATGTCCTACATGGTTAAATCATGTTGTAACACGTGGTAGAGAATAACAGGTTTGGTTCGCGGATTCCTCTGGTTCTCATTCTGCATTTCTGGGCTAGAAATAAAGGCCTGAAGAGTTAAAACATGATATGAATATTTAATGAGCAGGGAGCCAATCAGAGTGAGCATCTGACCGCAGCTTGTGTGGAGTGACTCTCGGGTTACGGGTTTGTCCTTGAGGTTAGAGGTTTTACTGTGAATCTGATACTTTATAAAGAGCCTCGAGACATCGGGACTGAAAATAAAGCAGGAGAAAACAGATGAGAGATGAGGTGAATTTAGAGGATGAGAAAGAGGTTTGAACTGAAACCAGGACAGGAAAGAAACTTAATGTGTCTTAATGTGGTGATGTTCTGATAGGTGTGTGTGTGTGTGTGTGTTGCAGGTATGATTATGTGGAAGTTGAGGATATTTCTGAAACCAGCACCATCATCTGGGGCCGCTGGTGTGGTCAAAGAGCTCCGTCACGGATCATATCCAAAACAAACCTCATCAAAATCACCTTTAAATCAGATGATTATTTCGTAGCAAACCAGGATTCAAATCTGCTATTCACTGCTGGTGAGTTTCACTGCTGGGAGCATTACAGCACATTAACCTCAGAACATAGAACATTTGCATAACAATTTCACATTAAACTGTGTTTTTTTTGTTCAATCACATGTTTGGGGTGATGCAATTTTATTTTTGAAAGAAATTAATACTTTTACTCAGCAAGGACAAATTAAATTGATCAGAAGTGACAGTAAAAACTTTATAATTTCATGTATTTGAGATTATATCTCAAACACGTGCTTGTTCTTTTGATCAAAGAATCTTGAAAAATAAAATGCATCACAGTTTCCACAAAGATATTGTGCAGCACAACTGTTTCCAACATTGATAATAATCAGAAATGTTTCTTGAGCAGTAAATCATCATATTTTCATGATTTCTGAAGATCATGTGACACTGAAGACTGGAGGAATGATGCTGAAAATACAGCTGTGCATCACAGAAATAAATTACATTTTATTTTATATTCACACAGAAAATACTTATTTGAAATTTTAAAATTTATTATTTTTTTATTTATTTTTTTTAACAAAGAGACTCATCCTTAATGGGCAGAAGGGTAAAAAAGTCTTACCAACCCAGAGCATAATATGAAATATTACACACACACACACACACACACACGAAAAAAAAGTCTAAAACAAGAATTATCTGTTTCATATCAGGTTTATTTACTGTAGCTTTTGTGAACACGCCTAAAAAGTGGATGCTAGTGGATGGTTGAATGATAGCAGATTATATATTTTACAAAATGTATTGGGACTAAAGCCATCCTGCTTAACGGCTGGCCAAAACGGGCAATAATTGCTGTCTGCATAAATATGCAATGTGTTTTCTCTGTGTGTAAAATCTGTAAATTTGTGCATTTCCATCATTCCATTATGAAACTTCATATTAAGCTTTTATTTTTTTACTGGGTCTTGTGCAAAACTCACTGGCACAATACTAAGGAGCTGTGGATGATTGACAGGGCGTTGTAAAAAGTAAAGTAACAGCTTCTTACCTGAAATGCTTATTTACCTTAGATGAACTTAGAAAAATTTGGCTTGATTAAGCCATTTGTCTCTGAGCCAGAATAAGACTGACTAAGAGAGAAAAGAGATGTGAGCGAGAGACTGTGAGACTGAAGTGAGTGTTCGGTGTGAACGTGTTACTGCTGTAATGAGGAAAGATCCACCCAGTCTTTATCACACGTGCATGGAAAAAAAAATGCTATGAGAAATGACCGCTATCAATATGTTTTGTCACACACTCATTAAAGGAACAGTTCTCCCAAAAAATTAAAATTACTGAAAAGGTCCTCACCCTCAGGCCATCTGGGATTAGGCAGAGGGAAATAATGCTGCTTTAACGTTGAATTTTTATTTGGTTCATGGAATTTAATGCAGTTTATTGAAAGAAAATTATTATTAACAATTAAATTATTACCATATAAAGTCATATTTTTAGCACTATATTTCAAGCATATACTCTATCGTTCAAAAAGTTTTGTGGTTGGCAACTGATATATTAACATTTCCAAACAAAGTATCTTACCAAGGCTGCATTTATTTGATAAAAACTAACAGTATGAACCACTATATTGTGAAATATTATTGCAATTTAAAATAACTTTTTTCTATTTTAATATATTTTAATATATAATTTATTCTTGTGATGCTCTAAAAAGTGTGCACTCATTCTGAATAACAGCCTTTTCATGCATTTCTGTGCAATAATATTTTTTTTCTCCACCCAAAAAACAAAGGTTATGTCAGCATAAAACTTAATTTCAGAGGTAGATCAAGTTGTTATATTTTGATGAAAGATTTATTTATTTATTTTTCAAAACAACATGCACTTATGAATCCTGCACAAGAAGTCCAGGAACATATTTAGAAGTTAACCCGAGTCACATGGTTGAACCCTGCAGCTGCTGGACTTCAGGTTCAGGGGTGGGCAGTTTGTCCGGCTTGATCCCTCATATATAATTCCCTGAATCTGCCGGTATTCCTGACATTTCCACATTCATGCTCTGCTCCGGACATCTCTGTAGAACGTGTGTGTGTGTGTGTGTGTGTGTGTGTGTGTGTGAGACATCAGAGGCAGTAGAGGCGTGATCTCTGATGGGAAACCTCATCATAACAGATCGGCCGTGACCTCTGACCTCCTCCTATTGTTTGCATTGCTGCAGGAGCAGATTTATGTAATGAGAGTAGCAGCACAGGGAAGTGTATTTTCATAGCATATACAGCGGAGAAAAACAGAGAACATCTCAGACTTTTGCACTTAGAAATGTACTTAATTGTTTTTTTGGGCTCAAATTTCTTAATTTCTGTTTAGTTTTATTTTTTAATTAATTTAAGTTTTTTCTTTTGTTAAAAGTGTCTTAATACTTTTAGTTTTAATTTTGGGAACTATACAGTACTTAGTGTCTTTTTTTTATTGAACTGCAGGATTCTTTAAAAAGTATGTTTAAGTTTTGATTATTATTATTATTATAACGGCTTTTAAACGTGTCTGTGTTCACAGCATATAGAGAATAATTGTTATTTTTCATCATACTGCTATCTGAGACCCACTTATGAGGTTTGCATTGGTTTTACACTCAGAAACATCAAAATCAATGTTATAGGCTATTTTGAATTTCATTGAATTTTGTCTTTTATTGTCATTGCATTTAAATTACAAACAAGATTTCATATGCTCTTCCAACACAACATGCCATGCATACTAACATAGGTGTATACACAAACAATAAATAGAGTTGCACTGATACTTATGGTGTTTATTGCACAAATACATAAATGAGTGGAATGATGCTGATAATGGACTATAGCTAAAAAAAAAGTGGCATTATGTGTGTTGATTGAGAACATTTTCTACCGTGGAGCACAAAACAAGTCATAAGGGTCAATTTCTCAAAATTGAGATTGAAACATCATCTGAAAGCTGAATAAATCATCTTTCCATTGATGTATGGTTTGTTAGGATCGGACAATATTTGGCTGAGATGCATTTATTTGAAAATCTTGAATCTGAGGGTGCAAAAAAATCTATAAATTGAGAAAATCATCTTTTAAAGTTGTCCAAATGACGTTCTTATCAATGCAAATTACTAATTAAAATTTAGTTTTGATATATTTACGGTTGGAAGGTTACAAAATATCTTCATGGAACATGATCTTTACTTAATATCCTAATGATTTTTGGCATAAAAGAAAAATCGATAATTTTGACCCATACAATGTATTATTATTATTTTTGTCTATTCCTAAAATAAACCCCAGTGACTTCAGACTGCTTTTGTGCTCCAGGGACACCAATATCAAAAGCTCAAGTAAAAGTTGATTTCTCACAGATTTCTTGCACTGATATTGAAAATTTCAGTGAAAAATTAATGAAGTGTGAAGTCTGGGGTCTGTTTTTCAGGATAATGCACCTCTCGCATCTCTGACCAACTGGGAAGCAGTTACAGTGATGTCAGTAAGTATGACACAATCCTACATGAGTTAAAAAAACATTGGCTTTTTAGTTGGATTTCAGTGGTCAAAAATCCCCGTCAAAATCAACCCCGTATGACATGATTTCTGCGGTAAATCTCAAATGGAGATGTTTAGCCGAATGTTCACGCTGCTTTGTTTGCACACAGTGATACAGAGAGGTCATGTTGAAGCCTGTGTCTCACATCTGTGTCCCTGTAGGATTTTAGGGAGGTTTCTGGGACGGACACACCGCTGTCTGCGAGCGCGCTGGACCACGACATCGCCCAGCGTCAGCACAGTGGGAGGAGTTACTGAGACACATGAACCCCTTCACCTGGGGAGGAAGACCTGGAGCAGCTCTACACACACACACACACACACTACTACAGACCACGAGCTTTCCACAGCGACCGCAGACACAAGCGTGAGTCCCTTTCACACACGTTTGTTTTTGTGTAAAGTGTGTTCATCCCATAGGTGTAATGGTTTTTATTCTGTACAAACTGTATATTCAATGTCCCTACACCAACCCTACCCCTAACCCTAACCCTCACAGGAAACTTTGTGCATTTTTACTTTCTCAAAAAACTCATTCTGTATGATTTATAAGTGTTTTGAAAAATGGGGACATGGGTTATGTCCTCATAAGTCACCCTCTCCTTGTAATACCTGTGTCATACCCATGTCATTATACACATCACACACAGACAGACAGACAGACAGACAGACACACACAACACACACACACACACACAACACACACACAGACAGACAGACAGACAGACAGACAGACAGACACACACACACACACACACACACACACAAAACACACACACAGACAGACAGACAGACAGACAGACAGACAGTCACACACACACACACACACACACACACACACACAGACAGACAGACAGACAGACACTCAC
>NW_020527230.1:0-31242 GCF_003368295.1 Carassius auratus | reverse complement strand
TGCTGCTTGCAGCTTTATTATTATTATTATTATTCTTCCGCCCTTAGAACTGAACGTGCAGCCCAAACCGTAAGCCTAGAGAGCTGAAATTTGGACAGATCGTAGAGCTCATTTTGGGGAGAACTTATCAAAGTCTCAGCCCAATCGGCCAAACGGGGGCGCTACAGCGCAAAAAACTAAAATTTTTGGACGTTTTTGGCCGCAGGTCGTAAACCGTTAGCCGTAAACTCAAAAACAAGGCATCGTAGCAATCCTTGGGTTAGCCCGAACAAAAGTGCACAGCTGCCTTTTTGGGGTCTACGACGCACCGTTTTCTCGCCAAAATCGAGCTATATCCGAAACCTACTTTTGCGAACTAGTCCTAGGGATTTTCAAACCAATCGGAACGAAACCACTGCAGAAATATTCCCTGGACAACTCAATACCAATAATTATCAAAAAAAGTTGAAATTCGATTTTACGCGAAACAGTATGCCAAAAAGCGTCTATAGCTAACGTTAGCCAAATGTTATTTTAACTATAACTCTTGAACGGAATGAGATATCTTGACCAAACTTGGTACACATATGTATGAGCTCAATCTTTGGTCAAATAAAAAAAAATTGCGCATCTCTGCCACTTGGGGGCGCAATAAGATTAAAAAAACACATAAATGGCTATAACTAGGCAACCGTTGGCTCGATCGACTTGAAAATTGGTATGCAGTGTCTTGGTCTGAAGGGGCACAAGTACCTATGAGGACATTTGCATATCTCAAAAAACATGGCTGCCATTGGCCAAACAATTTTAAGCACCTATTTGAAAGGGTTAACGGATGTTGATCGGAACGAAACTCGCTGGGTACGTTCGACTCATGAACCTTAAGGTCTGTAAGAATTTTGAAAGAAATCGGCCACTAGTTGGCGCTAACGAGTTTTATGGCTCTGTAATCACGTGGTGTTTCACATATCAACACAATATGCATATCATTTGATAGATCTCCTCATAATGCACAACTTTGCCTCAAGAACCATTGCTGTCAATCAAATCGTTCAATTGTTATTCACAAATATGTTAAAAACTTACTTTTGCGAACTAGTCCTAGGTTTTTTGTCCGATCGGAACCAAACCACTGCAGTAATATTCTGTGGACTGTCTTAGATCAATAATTATCAAAAAAATGTTGAATTTTGTCTTTGGTTAGCTGTAAAGGGGTAATTTAGAAAAAGGGGTGTGGCCAAACATACCCCAAAGCCTATAAAACCTAAACGAAAACTCAAAACTTTATGAAACTAGGTGAAATCATGTAACAGGTGACTCTTAACAAGCATGCAAAGTTTCATGGAGATCGACCATAGGTGGCGCTATAACAGTAGAAAAGGTCTCAAAACACAAGATTTATATGGTAAATGGCCTCAAATTGTTTGAAAATGCTCATATATTCACTCAAAAACACTAAATCTTCATATCATATGATAGATCTCCTCATTCTGAACAACTTTGCCTCTGGGACCAATGTTGTCAATAAAGCTGTTAATTAAATATTCAAGATTATTTAAAAAGTTACTTTGGCAAACTATTGATAGGGTTTAAGCTGAAAATCAATAAAACCACTGAAGTACAATTCTCTAGACTCTGAAGGTCAATAATTATCAAAAACATGTTGAACAATTGCATTTGGACAACTATAAACCAGTAATTTTATAATATGTTATTTGCATAGTGTACACAAAGGCCTATTAATACAAACAGAAAGCCCACAAATTATCAAAACTGTGTAAAATAATGCATAATTTCATTCTAAACAAGCATGCAAAATTTAAGAGAGATTGGGCAAAAAAACACTAACAATAAAGAGTTAACACAGTGTTGTTGAGTAAATGCATTTATAACCACTAGATGGCAGCGGAAGACCACTAATGGGCTCATTCAGCTAAGTTAAACAGTACTGTTGAAAGGATGTAATGCCTAAACAATAAAAAAACACTGTTATAACATTTCAAATCTCATTGAGTTAAAGTTTTCCATTTTGTTCAGACATTATCAGTTTTTAAAATTTGCCACATTATGATTACATGAACCTGAAAATGACATCTAAAATCTTAAAAAACGAGTTTAATCATTTAATCAGTGTGTGTGTCTGTCTGTTTAGCCTATTCTCCATTTTTGATGTGTTTTAACTGTCATCCATATATGTCCAGGTTGGCTCGACCACCTCAAGGCCTTAAGTGCTTGAACCGTAAATGCTGCTTGCAGCTTAATTATTAGGGTTCAAGCACGCAGTGCTGAAACCTATTGTATTTGTTAGGATTTTTAATTATTATTATTATTAATATATTATTATTATATTATTCTCCCTAAACTGAACGTGCAGCCCAAACCGTAAGGCCTAGAGAGCTGAAATTTGGTCAGATCGTAGTAGTCCTCCTTCTTGTCAGATACAAAGTCTCGCCCAATCGGCCTAACGGGGGCGCTACAGCGCAAAAAACAAAAAATTTTGGACATTTTTGGCCGTAAATCGTAAACCGTTAGCCGTAGACTCAAAAACATGGCATTGTTGCAATCCTTGGGTTAGCCCGAACAAAAGTGCACGGCGCCTTTTTGGTCTACGACGCACCGTTTTCTCGCAAAATCGAGCTATATCCGAAACCTACTTTTGCGAACTAGTCCTAGGATTTTCAACCAATCGAAACCAAACCAACTGCAGAAATATCCCTTGGACACTGAATATCAATAATTATCAAAAAAAAGTTGAAATTTCAATTCTTACGCGAAACAGTACACCAAAAAGCGTCTATGCTAACGTTAGCCAAATGCTATTTTGACTATAACTCTTGTACGGAATGAGATATCTTCACCAAAACTTCGGTACACATATGTATGAGCTCAATCTTTGGTCAAATCAAAAAAAATGCGCATCTCTGCCACTTGGGGCGCTATAAGATAGAAAAAACACATAAATTGCTATAACTAGGCAACCCTTGGCTCGATCGACTTGAAAATCGGTATGTAGTGTCTTGGTCTGAAGGGGCACAAGTACCTATGAGGACATTTGCATATCTCAAAAAACATGGCCGCCATTGGCCAAACAAATTTAAGCACCTATTTGAAAGGGTTAACGGATGTTGATCGGAACGAAACTCGCTGGGTACGTTCGACTCATGAACCTTAAGGTCTGTAAGAATTTTGAAAGAAATCGGCCACTAGTTGGCGCTAACGAGTTTTATGGCTCTGTAATCACGTGGTGTTTCACATATCAACACCAATATGCATATCATTTGATAGATCTCCTCGTAATGCACAACTTTGCCTCAA
Source organism: Carassius auratus (assembly GCF_003368295.1). Classification (NCBI taxonomy): domain Eukaryota; kingdom Metazoa; phylum Chordata; class Actinopteri; order Cypriniformes; family Cyprinidae; genus Carassius; species Carassius auratus. The sequence continues at coordinate 27,948 of NW_020527230.1, read as the reverse complement.
GAACCATTGCTGTCAATCAAAATCGTTCAATTGTTATTCACAAATATGTTAAAAACCTACTTTTGCGAACTAGTCCTAGGTTTTTTGCCCGATCGGAACCAAACCACTGCAGTAATATTCTGTGGACTCTCTAGATCAATAATTATTAAAAAATGTTAAATTTTGTCCTTTGGTTAGCTGTAAAGGGGTAATTTAGAAAAAGGGGTGTGGCCAAACATACCCCAAAGCCTATAAAACCTAAAGGAAAACTCAAAACTTTATGAAACTCAGTGAAAACATGTATCAGGTGACTCTTAAACAAGCATGCAAAGTTTCATGGAGATCGGACCATAGGTGGCGCTATAACAGTAGAAAAGGTCTCAAAACACAAGATTTATATGGTAAATGGCCTCAAATTGTTTTGAAATGTTCATATATTCATTCAAAAACACTAAATCTTCATATCATATGATAAATCTCCTCATTCTGAACAACTTTGCCTCTGGGACCAATGTTGTCAATAAAGCTGTTAATTAAATATTCAAGATTATTTTAAAAAGTTACTTTGGCATAACTTGTGAACGGTTTAAGATGAAAATCAATAAAACCACTGAAGTACAATTCTCTAGACTCTGAAGGTCAATAATTATCAAAAACATGTTGAACAATTGCATTTGGGCAAACTATAAACCAATAATTTATAATATGTTATTTGCATAGTGTACACAAAGGCCTATTTATACAAACAGAAAGCCCACAAATTATCAAAACTGTGGTAAAATAATGCATGATTTTCATTCTAAACAAGCATGCAAAATTTAAGAGAGATTGGCAAAAAAAAATTACAACACTATAACAGTTATGTTTTTAAAACACAGTGTTGTTTGAGTAAATGCAATTTATAACCACTAGATGGCAGCGGAAGACCACTAATGGGCTCATTCAGAAAATTTAAAAACAGTACTTTTGAAAAGATTTATGAATTCATGCCTAAACAATAAAAAAAAAACACTGTTACAACATTTTAAATCTCACTGCAGGTAAAGTTTTTCCATTTTGTTCATACAGACTTATCAGTTTTTAAAATTTTTGCCACATTATGATTACAGTGAAACCTGAAAATGACATCCAAACTCTTAAAAACTAGTTTAATCATTTAATTTCAGTGCATGTGTCTGTCTTTCAGCCTATTCTCTGTTTTGGATGTGTTTAACTGTCATCCATACATCCAGGTTGCTCTGACCACCTCAGAGGCCTTAATGTGCTTGAAACCCCGTAAATGCTGCTTGCAGCTTTAATTATTATTATTATATCTTCTTCCCACTCAAACTGATACGTGCAGCCCTAAACCGTAAGGGCTAGAAAGCTGAAATTTGGTCAGATTGTAGTAGTCCGGCCTTCTTGTCAGATTACTGAGTCTCGACCCAATCGGCCTAACGGGGGCGCTACAGCGCAAAAAACAAAAATTTTGGACATTTTTGGCCGTAAATCGTAAACCGTTAGCCGTAGACTCAAAAACATGGCATCGTTGCAATCCTTGGGTTAGCCCGAACAAAAGTGCATGGCGCCTTTTTGGGGTCTACGACGCACCGTTTCTTCTCGCAAAATCGAGCTATATCCGAAACCTACTTTTGCGAACTAGTCCTAGGATTTTCAACCAATCAGAACCAAACCACTTCAGAAATATTCCCTGGACACTCAATATCAATAATTATCAAAAAAAAGTTGAAATTTCAATTCTTACGCGAAACAGTACGCCAAAAAAGCGTCTATGCTAACGTTAGCCAAATGCTATTTTGACTATAACTCTTGAACGGAATGAGATATCTTCACCAAACTCGGTACACATATGTATGAGCTCAATCTTTGGTCAAATCAAAAAAATTGCGCATCTCTGCCACTTGGGGGCGCTATAAGATAGAAAAAACACATAAATTGGCTATAACTAGGCAACCGTTGGCTCGATCGACTTGAAAATTGGTATGCAGTGTCTTGGTCTGAAGGGGCACAAGTACCTATGAGGACATTTGCATATCTCAAAAAACATGGCCGCCATTGGCCAAACAAATTTAAGCACCTATTTGAAAGGGTTAACGGATGTTGATCGGAACGAAACTCGCTGGGTACGTTCGACTCATGAACCTTAAGGTCTGTAAGAATTTTGAAAGAAATCGGCCACTAGTTGGCGCTAACGAGTTTTATGGCTCTGTAATCACGTGGTGTTTCACATATCAACACAATATGCATATCATTTGATAGATCTCCTCGTAATGCACAACTTTGCCTCAAGAACCATTGCTGTCAATCAAATCGTTCAATTGTTATTCACAAATATGTTAAAAACCTACTTTTGCGAACTAGTCCTAGGTTTTTTGCCCGATCGGAACCAAACCACTGCAGTAATATTCTGTGGACTCTCTAGATCAATAATTATTAAAAAAATGTTGAATTTTGTCCTTTGGTTAGCTGTAACCGGGTAATTTAGAAAAAGGGGTGTGGCCAAACATACCCCCAAAGCCTATAAGACCTAAAGGAAACTCAAAACTGTATGAAACTCAGTGAAATCATGTATCAGGTGACTCTTAACAAGCATGCAAAGTTTCATGGAGATCAGACCATAGGTGGCGCTATAACAGTAGAAAAGGTCTCAAAACACAAGATTTATATGGTAAATGGCCCCAAATTGTTTGAAAATGCTCATATATTCACTCAAAAACACTAAATCTTCATATCATATGATAGATCTCCTCATTCTGAACAACTTTGCCTCTGGGACCAATGTTGTCAATAAAGCTGTTAATTAAATATTCAAGATTATTTTAAAAAGTTACTTTGGCATTACTTGTGATACGGTTTAAGATGAAAATCAATAAAACCACTGAAGTACAATTCTGTAGACTCTGAAGGTCAATAATTATCAAAAACATGTTGGACAATTGCATTTGGACAACTATAAACCCAGTAATTTTATAATATGTTCTTTTCATAGTGCACACAAAGGCCTATTAATACAAACAGAAAGCCACAAATTATCAAAACTGTGTAAAATAATGCATAATTTCATTCTAAACAAGCATGCAAAATTTAAGAGAGATTGGGCAAAAAAAAAAATTACAAACACTATAACAGTTATGTTTAAAACCAGGGTTGTTTGAGTAATCGCAATTTATAACCACTAGATGGCAGCGGAAGACCACTAATGGGCTCATTCAGCTAAGTTGAACAGCACTGTTAATTCATGAATTCTTGCCAAAACATTAATAAATTAACTGTTTATAACATTTTAAATTTTACTGAATCAATGTTTTCCATTTTGTTCATACAGATGTATCAGTTTTTACAATTTTTGCCACATTGTGATTACAGTTTAACCTGAAAATGACATCTAAACTCTTAAAAAGAGAAGACTTGCAATAAGTTTATTGTCACCTATCACTTATTTCAAATACCTATATTGCAACAAAATGTTTGTGCATGTATATGTGTGTCTTTCTGTGTGTGTGTGTGTGTTGCATATGCTTATAGAGTATACATATATTAGTCTAATCATTTACTTTCAGTGTGTGTGTCTGTCTGTTAACCTGTTCTCCATTTTGGATGTGTTTAAATGTCATCCATGCATCCAGGTTGGCTCAGACCACCTCAGAGGCCTTAATGTGCTTGAAACCCCGGTAAATGCTGCTTGCAGCTTTAATTAGGGGTTCAAGCACGCAGTGCTGAAACCCTCTTGTAATTGTTAGGATTTTTATTATTATTATTATTCTTCCGCCCTAGAACTGAACGTGCAGCCCAAACCGTAAGGCCTAGAGAGCTGAAATTTGGACAGATCGTAGAGCTCATTTTGGGGAGAACTTATCAAAGTCTTAGCCCAATCGGCCTAACGGGGGCGCTACAGCGCAAAAAACTAAAATTTTGGACATTTTTGGCCGCAGATCGTAAACCGTTAGCCGTAGACTCAAAAACAAGGCATCGTTGCAATCCTTGGGTTAGCCCGAACAAAAGTGCACAGCTGCATTTTTTGCTCTACGACGCACCGTTTTCTCGCAAAATCGAGCTATATCCGAAACCTACTTTTGCGAACTAGTCCTAGGATTTTTAACCAATCGGAATCAAACCACTTCAGAAATATTCCCTGGACACTCAATATCAATAATTATCAAAAAAAAGTTGAAATTTCAATTCTTACGCGAAACAGTACACCAAAAAGCGTCTATGCTAACGTTAGCCAAATGCTATTTTACTATAACTCTTGAACGGAATGAGATATCTTCACCAAACTTGGTACACATATGTATGAGCTCAATCTTTGGTCAAACAAAAAAAATTGCGCATCTCTGCCACTTGGGGGCGCTATAAGATCGAAAAAACACATAAATGGCTATAACTAGGCAACCGTTGGCTCGATCGACTTGAAAATTGGTATGCAGTGTCTTGGTCTGAAGGGGCACAAGTACCTATGAGGACATTTGCATATCTCAAAAAAACATGGCCGCCATTGGCCAAACAATTTTAAGCACCTATTTGAAAGGGTTAACGGATGTTGATCGGAACAAAACTCGCTGGGTACGTTCAACTCATGAACCTTAAGGTCTGTAAGAATTTTGAAAGAAATCGGCCACTAGTTGGCGCTAACGAGTTTTATGGCTCTGTAATCACGTGGTGTTTCACATATCAACGAAATATGCATATCATTTGATAGATCTCCTCATAATGCACAACTTTGCCTCAAGAACCATTGCTGTCAATCAAATCGTTCAATTGTTATTCACAAATATGTTTAAAACCTACTTTTGCGAACTAGTCCTAGGTTTTTTGCCCAATCGGAACCAAACCACTGCAGTAATATTCTGTGGACTCTCTAGATCAATAATTATCAAAAAAATGTTGAATTTTGTCCTTTGGTTAGCTGTAACGGGGTAATTTAGAAAAAGGGGTGTGGCCAAACATACCCCAAAGCCTATAAAACCTAAACGAAAACTCAAAATTTTATGAAACTACGTAAAATCATATAACAGGTGACTCTTAACAAGCATGCAAAGTTTCATGGAGATCAGACCATAGGTGGCGCTATAACAGTAGAAAAGGTCTCAAAACACAAGATTTATATGGTAAATGGCCTCAAATTGTTTGAAAATGCTCATATATTCACTCAAAAACACTAAATCTTCATATCATATGATAGATCTCCTCATTCTGAACAACTTTGCCTCTGGGACCAATGTTGTCAATAAAGCTGTTAATTAAATATTCAAGATTATTTAAAAAGTTACTTTGGCATACTTGTGATACAGTTTAAGATGAAAATCAATAAAACCACTGAAGTACAATTCTCTAGACTCTGAAGGTCAATAATTATCAAAAACATGTTGAACAATTGCATTTGGGCAACTATAAACCAGTATTTTATAATATGTTCTTTGCATAGTGCACACAAAGGCCTATTTATACAACAGAAAGCCCACAAATTATCAAAACTGTGTAAAAATAATGCATAATTTCATTCTAAACAAGCATGCAAAATTTAAGAGAGATTGGGCAAAAAAAAAAATAACAACACTATAACAGTTATGTTTAAAAACACAGTGTTGTTTGAGTAAATGCAATTTATAACCACTAGATGGCAGCAGAAGACCACTAATTGGCTCATTCAGCTAGTACTGTTTTTATGAATTCATGCCAAAACATTAATAAATTAACTGTTATAACATTTTAAATCTCATTGAATTGATGTTTTCCATTTTGTTCATACAGATGTATCAGTTTTAACAAATTTTGCCACATTATGATTACAGTTTAACCTGAAAATGACATCTAAACTCTAAAAAAGAGCAGACTTGCAATAAGTTTACTGCCCACCAATAACTTATTTCAAATACCTATATCTGCAACAAAATGTGTGTGTGTGTGTGTGCATATGCTTATATAGAGTATACATATATTAGTCTAATCATTTACTTTCAGTGTGTGTGTCTGTCTGTTAGCCTGTTCTCCATTTTGGATGTGTTTAAACTGTCATCCATGCATCCAGGTTGGCTCTGACCACCTCAGAGGCCTTAATGTGCTTGAACCCCGGTAAAATGCTGCTTGCAGCTTTAATTTTAGGGGTTCAAGCACGCAGTGCTGAAACCCTATTGTATTTGTTAGGATTTATTATTATTATATTATTATTAGGGGTTCAAGCACGCAGTGCTGAAACCCTCTTGTAATTGTTAGGATTTTTATTATTATTATTATTCTTCTGCCCTAGAACTGAACGTGCAGCCCAAACCGTAAGGCCTAGAGAGCTGAAATTTGGACAGATCGTAGAGCTCATTTTGGGGAGAACTTATCAAAGTCTCAGCCCAATCGGCCTAACGGGGGCGCTACAGCGCAAAAAACTAAAATTTTGGACATTTTTGGCCGCAGATCGTAAACCGTTAGCCGTAGACTCAAAAACAAGGCATCGTTGCAATCCTTGGGTTAGCCCGAACAAAAGTGCACAGCTGCATTTTTTGCTCTACGACGCACCGTTTTCTCGCAAAATCGAGCTATATCCGAAACCTACTTTTGCGAACTAGTCCTAGGATTTTTAACCAATCGGAATCAAACCACTTCAGAAATATTCCCTGGACACTCAATATCAATAATTATCAAAAAAAAGTTGAAATTTCAATTCTTACGCGAAACAGTACACCAAAAAGCGTCTATGCTAACGTTAGCCAAATGCTATTTTGACTATAACTCTTGAACGGAATGAGATATCTTCACCAAACTCGGTACACATATGTATAAGCTCAATCTTTGGTCAAATAAAAAAAATTGCGCATCTCTGCCACTTGGGGGCGCAATAAGATTTAAAAAACACATAAATGGCTATAACTAGGCAACCGTTGGCTCGATCGACTTGAAAATTGGTATGCAGTGTCTTGGTCTGAAGGGGCACAAGTACCTATGAGGACATTTGCATATCTCAAAAAACATGGCCGCCATTGGCCAAACAATTTTAAGCACCTATTTGAAAGGGTTAACGGATGTTGATCGGAACGAAACTCGCTGGGTACGTTCGACTCATGAACCTTAAGGTCTGTAAGAATTTTGAAAGAAATCGGCCACTAGTTGGCGCTAACGAGTTTTATGGCTCTGTAATCACGTGGTGTTTCACATATCAACACAATATGCATATCATTTGATAGATCTCCTCATAATGCACAACTTTGCCTCAAGAACCATTGCTGTCAATCAAATCGTTCAATTGTTATTCACAAATATGTTAAAAACCTACTTTTGCGAACTAGTCCTAGGTTTTTTGTCCGATCGGGACCAAACCACTGCAGTAATATTCTGTGGACTCTCTAGATCAATAATTATCAAAAAAATGTTGAATTTTGTCCTTTGGTTAGCTTTAAATGGGTAATTTAGAAAAGGGGTGTGGCCAAACATACCCCAAAGCCTATAAAACCTAAACGAAAACTCAAAACTTTATGAAACTTGGTGAAAACATGTAACAGGTGACTCTTAACAAGCATGCAAATTTTATGGAGATCGGACCATAGGTGGCGCAATAACAGTAGAAAAGGTCTCAAAACATAAGATTTACATGGTAAATGGCCTCAAATTGTCTGAAAATGCTCATATATTCACATAAACACTAGATCTTCATATCATATGATAGATCTCCTCATTCTGAACAACTTTTGGGACCAATGTTGTCAATAAAGCTGTTAATTAAATATTCAAGATTATTTTAAAAAGTTACTTTGGTAAAGTAGTCCAAGGCTTTAAGCTGAAAATCAATAAAACCACTGAAGTACAATTCTCTAGACTCTGAAGGTCAATAATTATCCAAAACATGTTGAACAATTGCATTTGGACAACTATAAACCAGTGATTGTATAATATGTTATTTTCACAGTGTACACAAAGGCCTATTAATACAAACAGAAAGCCCACAAATTATAAAAAATGTGTAAAATAATGCCTAATTTCATTCTAAATAAGCATGCAAAATTTAAGAGAGATTGGGCAAAAAACATTACACTATAACAGTTATGTTTAAAAACAGTGTTGTTTGAGTAAATGCAACCACTAGATGGCAGCGGAAGACCACTAATGGGCTCATTCAGCAAATTGAAACAGTACTTTTGAGAAGATTTATGAATTCATGCCTAAACAATAAAAAAAAACACTGTTACAACATTTTAAATCTCACTGAGTTAAAAGTTTTCCATTTTGTTCATACAGACTTATCAGTTTTTTAAAATTTTGCCACATTATTATTACAGTGAAACCTGAAAATGACATCCAAACTCTTAAAACTAGTTTAATCATTTAATTTCAGTGCGTGTGTGTCTGTCTGTCAGCCTATTCTCCGTTTTGGATGTGTTTAACTGTCTTCCATACATCCAGGTTGGCTCAGACCACCTCAGAGGCCTTAATGTGCTTGAACCCCGTAAATGCTGCTTGCAGCTTTAATTATTATTATTATTATTATTCTTCCGCCTTAAAACTGAACGTGCAGCCCAAACCGTAAGGCCTAGAGAGCTGAAACTTGGTCAGATCGTAGTAGTCTTGCTCGCTACTCAGATACAAAGAACTGGCCCAATCGGCCTAACGGGGGCGCTACAGCGCAAAAACCAAAAAATTTGGACATTTTTGGCCGTAAATCGTATACAGTTAGCCGTAGACTCAAAAACATGGCATTGTTGCAATCCTTGGGTTAGCCCGAACAAAAGTGCACGGCGCCTTTTTGGGGTCTACGACGCACCGTTTTCTCGCAAAATCGAGCTATATCCGAAACCTACTTTTGCGAACTAGTCCTAGGATTTTCAACCAATCAGAACCAATCCACTTCATAAATATTCCCTGGACACTCAATATCAATAATTATCAAAAAAAAGTTGAAATTTCAATTCTTACGCGAAACAGTACACCAAAAAGCGTCTATGCTAACGTTAGCCAAATGCTATTTTGACTATAACTCTTGAACGGAATGAGATATCATCACCAAACTCGGTATACTTATGTATGAGCTCAATCTTTGGTCAAATCAAAAAAATTGCGCATCTCTGCCACTTGGGGGCGCAATAAGATAGAAAAAACACATAAATGGCTATAACTAGGCAACCGTTAACTCGATCGACTTGAAAATTGGTATGCAATGTCTTGGTCTGAAGGGGCACAAGTACCTATGAGGACATTTGCATATCTCAAAAAAACATGGCCGCCATTGGCCAAACAATTTTAAGCACCTATTTGAAAGGGTTAATGGATGTTGATCGGAACGAAACTCGCTGGGTACGTTCGACTCATGAACCTTAAGGTCTGTAAGAATTTTGAAAGAAATCGGTCACTAGTTGGCGCTAACGAGTTTTATGGCTCTGTAATCACGTGGTGTTTCACATATCAACACAATATGCATATCATTTGATAGATCTCCTCATAATGCACAACTTTGCCTCAAGAACCATTGCTGTCAATCAAATCGTTCAATTGTTATTCACAAATATGTTAAAAAGCTACTTTTGCGAACTAGTCCTAGGTTTTTTGTCCGATCGGAACCAAACCACTGCAGTAATATTCTGTGGACTCTGTAGAAAAAAAATGTTGAATTTTGTCCTTTGGTTAGCTGTAAAGGGGTAATATAGAAAAAGGGGTGTGGCCAAACATACCCCAAAGCCTATAAAGCCTAAACGAAAACTCAAAACTTTATGAAACTCAGTGAAATCATGTAACAGGTGACTCTTAACAAGCATGCACAGTTTCATGGAGATCAGACCATAGGTGGCGCTATAACAGTAGAAAAGGTCTCAAAACACAAGATTTATATGGTAAATGGCCTCAAATTGTTTGAAAATGCTCATATATTCACTCAAAAACACTAAATCTTCATATCATATGATAAATCTCCTCATTCTGAACAACTTTGCCTCTGGGACCAATGTTGTCAATAAAGCTGTTAATTAAATATTCAAGATTATTTAAAAAAGTTACTTTGGCATACTTGTGATACGGTTTAAGATGAAAATCAATAAAACCACTGAAGTACAATTCTCTAGACTCTGAAGGTCAATAATTATCAAAAATATGTTGAACAATTGCATTTGGGCAACTATAAACCAATAATTTTATAATATGTTATTTGCATAGTGTACACAAAGGCCTATTAATACAAACAGAAAGCCCACAAATGATCAAAACTGTGTAAAATAATGCATAATTTCATTCTAAACAAGCATGCAAAATTTAAGAGGGATTGCGCAAAAAAAAAAATAACACTATAACAGTTATGTTTAAAAACACAGTGTTGTTTGAGTAAATGCAATTTATAACCACTAGATGGCAGCTGAAGACCACTAATGGGCTCATTCAGCTAAGTTGAACAGTACTGTTGAAAGGATTCATGAATTCATCCCAAAACATTAAAAATTTAACTGTTATAACATTTTAAATCTCATTGAGTCAATGTTTTCCATTTTGTTCTTACAGATATATCAGTTTTTACTATTTTGCCACATTGTGATTACAGTTTAACCTGAAAATGACATCTAAACTCTTAAAAAGAGAAGACTTGCAATAAGTTTATTGTCACCTATCACTTATTTCAAATACCTATATCTGCAACAAAATGTTTGTGCATGTATATGTGTGTCTTTCTGTGTGTGTGTGTGTGCATATGCTTATAGAGTATACATATATTAGTCTAATCATTTACTTTCAGTGTGTGTGTCTGTCTGTTAACCTGTTCTCCATTTTGGATGTGTTTAAATGTCATCCATGCATCCAGGTTGGCTCAGACCACCTCAGAGGCCTTAATGTGCTTGAACCCCGGTAAATGCTGCTTGCAGCTTTAATTATTATTAGGGGTTCAAGCACGCAGTGCTGAAACCCTATTGTAATTGTTAGGATTTTTATTATTAGGGGTTCAAGCACGCAGTGCTGAAACCCTCTTGTAATTGTTAGGATTTTATTATTATTATTATTCTTCTGCCCTAGAACTGAACGTGCAGCCCAAACCGTAAGGCCTAGAGAGCTGAAATTTGGACAGATCGTAGAGCTCATTTTGGGGAGAACTTATCAAAGTCTCAGCCCAATCGGCCTAACGGGGGCGCTACAGCGCAAAAAAACTAAAATTTTGGACATTTTTGGCCGCAGATCGTAAACCGTTAGCAGTAGACTCAAAAACAAGGCATCGTTGCAATCCTTGGGTTAGCCCGAACAAAAGTGCACAGCTGCATTTTTTGCTCTACGACGCACCGTTTTCTCGCAAAATCGAGCTATATCCGAAACCTACTTTTGCGAACTAGTCCTAGGATTTTTAACCAATCGGAATCAAACCACTTCAGAAATATTCCCTGGACACTCAATATCAATAATTATCAAAAAAAAGTTGAAATTTCAATTCTTACGCGAAACAGTACACCAAAAAGCGTCTATGCTAACGTTAGCCAAATGCTATTTTGACTATAACTTTTGAACGGAATGAGATATCTTCACCAAACTTGGTACACATATGTATGAGCTCAATCTTTGGTCCAACAAAAAAAATTGCGCATCTCTGCCACTTGGGGGCGCAATAAGATAGAAAAAACACATAAATGGCTATAACTAGGCAACCGTTGGCTCGATCGACTTGAAAATTGATATGCCGTGTCTTGGTCTGAAGGGGCACAAGTACCTATGAGGACATTTGCATATCTCAAAAAACATGGCCGCCATTGGCCAAACAATTTTAAGCACCTATTTGAAAGGGTTAACGGATGTTGATCGGAACGAAACTCGCTGGGTACGTTCGACTCATGAACCTTAAGGTCTGTAAGAATTTTGAAAGAAATCGGCCACTAGTTGGCGCTAACGAGTTTTATGGCTCTGTAATCACGTGGTGTTTCACGTATCAACACAATATGCATATTGTAACAGATATGCAGGTCAGCGATTCATGGGTTAAATTCTGTTTTGTAAATTCAGACTGTTGGTACTAAATACCAGCCTGGCTGGACTTAAATTACTTTACGATACCCATGCGAGCCTCAAAGGATACCTGAAACCAAATTCCTTAACACACACACACACACACACACACACAAAAAGAAACCTTTCTTTTTGTTCCTTACTTTTGTAAGTCCTTTATTAAATATGTATTTTATATGTTTGTGTATTGCATAAAATGGTTAATCCTGGGTAAATGGTTAAAGTGCTGACTTATAAGTGGAAATGCTTGATTTCAATCTTATACTTTCTCAAAAAGAAATGTTCTGCAACCCCCACACTCCTTGGTAGCTCGTAAAATTTTACGAGCTCACAGGACCACAGGACAGGAAACCTAATCCTTACAAAAGAATGATAGAATGTACTCAAATGTAGTCTTAATGTGTATAGTATTGTTTTTTGCGGTACATTAGAGGTTTCCCATATAAATTGGGAATATCTGCAGTGTTATCATGTGTTAAACAAATCTTTAAATGTGTAATTCGATCTAAAAATTAGATCTTTGGTCATATATATATTATGTCTAGTCTTGTTCTAATCGTCATGCTTTGACAGACCCATTTATCTAGAGCAAAGTAATGAAAAATGTATTTAATCTGGAATAATGAACTTGCTTTAATATTCCTGATGAAATCGGACAGGCCCTAAATCATCAGGGGGTTGTCTCAACAGAGACAAAGGAACTTTCCCGCCGCTTCAGATCGCGGATGTTCATTGGATGCTCCCTCGAAAATGGGCGTGAACTATTTCAAGCTATAAGAATTGACCAAACAAGGTCCACTCTCTCTTCTTGCGCTCTTCTTGCTCTTCTTCCCGTTCTCCGTTCTCGGACACGTCGCTCCGCGCGGCCTCAGGCCGCGCTTGGTTCTCCTCCCCCCCTCAGCACACGGACTGAGGAGAGGAAAGCCATTTTCATGGCGCATTTGGAAACTTTCATTTTCGTTGTTTTGTTTTCTTTTCTTTACTAAGTTTATTCAACTATTCGCCTCTCCACACAATGAAGACGAATTCTGGAACATTGTTTGTTGAACCTTTCAAATACCGCGCGAAGATGAACGAACACCTCTTTGCAACAAAGGAACACGTGACTCCACGCTCACGCCAAGATCCAGCGCAGCTTGCGCGCGCGTCACACGGCCTCCGGCCCACGCGCGCAGTTTTCAAAGGACCACGTGACATCACACGTGCGTCGCCGGTACCACGCTCACCCACTGGGCCATGCAAGTATCGTTTTCTATGGAGATTTAAATGCTGCTTTAAAGTGTTGCTATTATTTGATTCGTTGTTGGTTCCACTAAGGTTTACTGACTGATTTTCATACCTGAGCTCATTCTGTGATCTCTCTCGCTTTCTACACTTCTCTCTCTCTCTCTCTCGCTCTCTCTCTCTCTCTCTCTCTTTTATTTGGATTCCGTTATGTCTTGTAAATGTTTATTGTCTGTATTTTCGTACGCATATTTACTCTGTGTGATTTGTAGTTTGATGTATTACTAGTTGAATTATTAAAAACCCATATATAAAATGATTGGCTTTGGACTCCACCCCACTCACATTACGAGTCACTGAAATGTTTTGGTCTTTAGCTACAAGCTCTAAATTTAGAAACTAAATTTATCATAAGGATAGGATAATATTTTCATGGCCAGAGAATACTTTTCCTTGAATTATAAGGCGTGATAACTTTATTGAAAATTGATAGGTCTACAGTGGTGTGCTGGACATACCACGGTTTGATCTGCATTTACAGTAAGAGATATCACAATAATTGATATGAAGAATCTAATATTGACATATTAATGAGTAAATTACAGTGCCCTGTGATTAGTATTGGTATTGGCAATTGAGCTATTTTTCATAATCAATAAAATTAAATGTAACTGTCATCTGAGATATATATTAATCAAATTCTTGATTAATTATTCAAATTCCCTATATATCATTTGAGTTAATTACTATGTAAAACTCAATGTTGTTACAATATCATTTGATAGATCTCCTCATAATGCACAACTTTGCCTCAAGAACCATTGCTGTCAATCAAATCGTTCAATTGTTATTCACAAATATGTTAAAAACCTACTTTTGCGAACTAGTCCTAGATTTTTTGCCCGATCGGAACCAAACCACTGCAGTAATATTCTGTGGACTCTCTAGATCAATAATTATCAAAAAAATGTTGAATTTTGTCCTTTGGTTAGCTGTAAAGGGGTAATTTAGAAAAGGGGGATGGCCAAACATACCCCAAAGCCTATAAAACCTAAACGAAAACTCAAAACTTTATGAAACTTCGTGAAATCATGTAACAGGTGACTCTTAACAAGCATGCAAAGTTTTATGGAGATCAGACCATAGGTGGCGCTATAACAGTAGAAAAGGTCTCAAAACATAAGATTTATATAGTAAATGGCCACAAATTGTTTGAAAATGCTCATATATTCACTCAAAAACACTAGATCTTCAAATCATATGATAGAGCTCCTCATTCTGAACAACTTTGCCTCTGGGACCAATGTTGTCAATAAAGCTGTTAATTAAATATTCATTATTATTTGAAAAAGTTACTTTGGCAAACTAGTGATAAGGTATAAGCTGAAAATCAATAAAACCACTGAAGTACAATTCTCTAGACTCTGAAGGTCAATAATTATCAAAAACATGTTGAACAATTGCATTTGGACAACTATAAACCAGTAATTTTATAATATGTTATTTGCATAGTGTACACAAAGGCCTATTAATACAAACAGAAAGCCCACAAATTATCAAAACTGTGTAAAATAATGCCTAATTTCATTCTAAACGAGCATGCCATATTTAAGAGGTATTGGGCAAAAAAACACTAAGAGTAATAAAGGATTAACACATTGATGTATGAGAAATTGCCATTTATAACCACTAGATGGCAGCGGAAAACCACTAATGGGCTCATTCAGCTAACTTAAACAGTACAGTTGAAAGGATGTATGAATTAATGCCTAAACAATAAAAAAAAAACACTCTTACAACATTTCAAATCTCATTGAGTTAAAGTTTTCCATTTTGTTCATTCAGACATATCAGTTTTTAAAATTTTGCCACATTATGATTACAGTGAAACCTGAAAATGACATCTAAAATCTTAAAAACGAGTTTAATCATTTAATTTCAGTGTGTGTGTCTGTCTGTTAGCCTATTCTCCATTTTGGATGTGTTTAACGGCCATCCATATACGTCCAGGTTGGCTCTGACCACCTAAGATGCCTTAAGTGCTTGAACCCCGTAAATGCTGCTTGCAGCTTTAATTAGGGGTTCAAGCACGCAGTGCTGAAACCCTATTGTATCTGTTAGGATTTTTTTTATTATTATTATTATTTTTCTCCGCTAAAACTGATCGTGCAGACCAAACCGTAAGGCTTAGAGAGCTGAAACTTGGCCAGAAGGTAGAGCTCCCCGAGGGGACATTCTGACAAAGTCTCAGGTTAATTGGCCTATGGGGGGCGCTACAGTGATCAAAAATGCGTTTTTGCTTATAGCTCCTAAACCGCTTGTCATAGACCCAAAAATTTAACATTTCTGGAATCCTTGGGTCAAGCGAAATTAAAAACGGTCACTCTGATTTTGGGTCTAGGAGGCCTCGTTTTTTCGCAAACTTGACGTATGTCCAAAACCTACTTTTGCGAACTAGTCCTAGGTTTTTCGCCCAATCTGAACCAAACCACTGCAGAAATGTTCTCTGGCCAGGGATTATCAATAATTATCAAAAAAAAGTTGAAATTTCGACTCGCTGTCGTAATGGAATGCCAAAACGTTCGAAAGTCGAGGACCAATTTTACGCAACAGGCTATAACTCGTAAAAGAAATAAGATATCTTAACCAAACTTGCTACACATTTGTAAGACCTAAAACTTTGGTCAAATAAAAAAAATTGCACACCTCTGCCACTTGGGGGCGCTATAAAAAGAAAAAACACATAAATGGCTATAACTAGGCAACCGTTGGCTCGATCGACTTGAAAATTGGTATGCAGTATCTTGGTCTAAAGGGGCACAAGTACCTATGAGGACATTTGCATATCTCAAAAAACATGGCCGCCATTGGCCAAACAATTTTAAGCACCTATTTGAAAGGGTTAACGGATGTTGATCGGAACGAAACTCGCTGGGTACGTTCGACTCATGAACCTTAAGGTCTGTAAGAATTTTGAAAGAAATCGGCCACTAGTTGGCGCTAACGAGTTTTATGGCTCTGTAATCACGTGGTGTTTCATGTATCAACACAATATGCATATCATTTGATAGATCTCCTCATAATGCACAACTTTGCCTCAAGAACCATTGCGGTCAATCAAATCGTTCAAATGTTATTCACAAATATGTTAAAAACCTACTTTTACGAACTAGTCCTAGGTTTTTTGTTCGATCGGAACCAAACCACTGCAGTAATATTCTGTGGACTCTCTAGATCAATAATTATCAAAGAAATGTTGAATTTTGTCCTTTGGTTAGCTGTAAAGGGGTAATTTAGTAAAAGGGGTGTGGCCAAACATACCCCAAAGCCTATAAAACCTAAACGAAAACTCAAAACTTTATGAAACTTCGTGGAATCATGTATCAGGTGACTCTTAACAAGCATGCAAAGTTTCATGGAGATCGGATCATAGGTGGCGCTATAACAGTTGAAAAAGCCTCAAAAACACACATTTTCAATAGAAAATGATCACAATTTGTAGGACATGTTCATACATTCACACAAACACTAGATCTTCATATCATATGATAGATCTCCTCTTTGTGAACAACTTTGCCTCAAGGAGCGAAGATGTCAATCAAATCGTTCAATTGTTATTCACAAATATGTTAAAAACTTACTTTTGCGAACTAGTCCCAGATTTTTTACCCGATCGAAACCAAACCACTGCAGTAATTTTCTCTGGACTCTCTAGATCAATAATTATCAAAAAAATGTTGAATTTTGTCCTTTGGTTAGCTTTAACTGGCTAAATTAGAAAAGGGGCGTGACCAAAATACCCAAAAGCATATAAAACCTAAACGAAAACTCAAAACTTTATGAAACTTGGTGAAAACATGTAACAGGTGACTCTTAACAAGCATGCAAATTTTCATGGAGATCGGACCACAGGTGGCGCTATGACAGTAGAAAAGGTCTCAAAACATAAGATTGATATGGTAAATGGCCTCAAATAGTCTGAAAATGCTCATAAATTCACATAAACACTAGATCTTCATATCATATGATAGATCTCCTCATTCTGAACAACTTTTGGGACCAATGTTGTCAATAAAGCTGTAGTCCAAGGCTTTAAGCTGAAAATCAATAAAACCACTGAAGTATAATTCTCTAGACTCTGAAGGTCAATAATAATCAAAAACATGTTGAAAAATTGCATTTGGACAACTATAAACCAGTGATTGTATAATATGTTCTTTTCACAGTGTACACAAAGGCCTATTTATACAAACAGAAAGCCCACAAACTATCAAAACTGTGTAAAATAAAGCCTAATTTCATTCTAAACAAGCATGCAAAATTTAAGAGAGATTGGGCAAAAAACATTACACTATAACAGTTATGTTTAAAAACAGTGTTGTTTGAGTAAATGCAACCACTAGATGGCAGCGGAAGACCACTAATGGGCTCATTCAGCAAATTGAAACAGTACTTTTGAGAAGATTTATGAATTCATGCCTAAACAATAAAAAAAAAAACACTGTTACAACATTTTAAATCTCACTGAGTTAAAGTTTTCCATTTTGTTCATACAGACTTACCAGTTTTTAAAATTTTGCCACATTATGATTACAGTGAAACCTGAAAATGACATCCAAACTCTTAAAACTAGTTTAATCATTTAATTTCAGTGCGTGTGTCTGTCTGTCAGCCTGTTCTCCGTTTTGGATGTGTTTAACTGTCATCCGTACATCCAGGTTGGCTCAGACCACCTCGGAGGCCTTAATGTGCTTGAACCCCGTAAATGCTGCTTGCAGCTTTAATTAGGGGTTCAAGCACGCAGTGCTGAAACCCTCTTGTAATTGTTAGGATTTTTATTATTATTATTATTCTTCCGCCCTAGAACTGAACGTGCAGCCCAAACCGTAAGGCCTAGAGAGCTGAAATTTGGACAGATCGTAGAGCTCATTTTGGGGAGAACTTATCAAAGTCTTAGCCCAATCGGCCTAACGGGGGCGCTACAGCGCAAAAAACTAAAATTTTGGACATTTTTGGCCGCAGATCGTAAACCGTTAGCCGTAGACTCAAAAACAAGGCATCGTTGCAATCCTTGGGTTAACCCGAACAAAAGTGTACAGCTGCATTTTTTGCTCTACGACGCACCGTTTTCTCGCAAAATCGAGCTATATCCGAAACCTACTTTTGCGAACTAGTCTTAGGATTTTTAACCAATCGGAATCAAACCACTTCAGAAATATTCCCTGGACACTCAATATCAATAATTATCAAAAAAAAGTTGAAATTTCAATTCTTACGCGAAACAGTACACCAAAAAGCGTCTATGCTAACGTTATCCAAATGCTATTTTAGCTATAACTCTTGAACGGAATGAGATATCTTCACCAAACTTGGTACACATATGTATGAGCTCAATCTTTGGTCATACAAAAAAAATGCGCATCTCTGCCACTTGGGGGCGCTATAAGATCGAAAAAACACATAAATGGCTATAACTAGGCAACCGTTGGCTCGATCGACTTGAAAATTGGTATGCAGTGTCTTGGTCTGAAGGGGCACAAGTACCTATGAGGACATTTGCATATCTCAAAAAAACATGGCCGCCATTGGCCAAACAATTTAAGCACCTATTTGAAAGGGTTAACGGATGTTGATCGGAACAAAACTCGCTGGGTACGTTCAACTCATGAACCTTAAGGTCTGTAAGAATTTTGAAAGAAATTGGCCACTAGTTGGCGCTAACGAGTTTTATGGCTCTGTAATCACGTGGTGTTTCACATATCAACGAAATATGCATATCATTTGATAGATCTCCTCATAATGCACAACTTTGCCTCAAGAACCATTGCTGTCAATCAAATTGTTCAAATGTTATTCACAAATATGTTAAAAACCTACTTTTACGAACTAGTCCTAGGTTTTTTGTCCGATCGGAACCAAACCACTGCAGTAATATTCTGTGGACTCTCTAGATCAATAATTATCAAAAAAATGTTGAATTTTGTCCTTTGGTTAGCTGTAAAGGGGTAATTTAGTAAAAGGGGTGTGGCCAAACATACCCCAAAGCCTATAAAACCTAAACGAAAACTCAAAACTTTATGAAACTTCGTGGAATCATGTATCAGGTGACTCTTAATAAGCATGCAAAGTTTCATGGAGATCGGATCATAGGTGGCGCTATAACAGTTGAAAAAGCCTCAAAAACAAACATTTTCAATAGAAAATGATCACAATTTGTAGGACATGTTCATACATTCACACAAACACTAGATCTTCATATCATATGATAGATCTCCTCTTTGTGAACAACTTTGCCTCAAGGAGCGAAGATGTCAATCAAATCGTTCAATTGTTATTCACAAATATGTTAAAAACTTACTTTTGCGAACTAGTCCCAGATTTTTTACCCGATCGAAACCAAACCACTGCAGTAATTTTCTCTGGACTCTCTAGATCAATAATTATCAAAAAAATGTTGAATTTTGTCCTTTGGTTAGCTTTAACTGGCTAAATTAGAAAAGGGGCGTGACCAAAATACCCAAAAGCATATAAAACCTAAACGAAAGCTCAAAACTTTATGAAACTTGGTGAAAACATGTAACAGGTGACTCTTAACAAGCATGCAAATTTTCATGGAGATCGGACCACAGGTGGCGCTATGACAGTAGAAAAGGTCTCAAAACATAAGATTGATATGGTAAATGGCCTCAAATTGTCTGAAAATGCTCATATATTCACATAAACACTAGATCTTCATATCATATGATAGATCTCCTCATTCTGAACAACTTTTGGGACCAATGATGTCAATAAAGCTGTTAATTAAATATTGAAGATTATTTAAAAAAGTTACTTTGGCAAAGTAGTCCAAGGCTTTAAGCTGAAAATCAATAAAACCACTGAAGTACAATTCTCTAGACTCTGAAGGTCAATAATAATGAAAAACATGTTGAAAAATTGCATTTGGACAACTATAAACCAGTGATTGTATAATATGTTCTTTTCACAGTGTACACAAAGGCCTATTTATACAAAACTAATTCAAAACTGTGTAAAATAAAGCCTAATTTCATTCTAAACAAGCATGCAAAATTTAAGAGAGATTGGGCAAAAAACTTTACACTATAACAGTTATGTTTAAAAACAGTGTTGTTTGAGTAAATGCAACCACTAGATGGCAGCGGAAGACCACTAATGGGCTCATTCAGCAAATTGAAACAGTACTTTTGAGAAGATTTATGAATTCATGCCTAAACAATAAAAAAAAAAAAAACACTGTTACAACATTTTAAATCTCACTGAGTTAAAGTTTTCCATTTTGTTCATACAGACTTACCAGTTTTTAAAATTTTGCCACATTATGATTACAGTGAAACCTGAAAATGACATCCAAACTCTTAAAACTAGTTTAATCATTTAATTTCAGTGCGTGTGTCTGTCTGTCAGCCTATTCTCCGTTTTGGATGTGTTTAACTGTCATCCGTACATCCAGGTTGGCTCAGACCACCTCAGAGGCCTTAATGTGCTTGAACCCCGTAAATGCTGCTTGCAGCTTTAATTAGGGGTTCAAGCACGCAGTGCTGAAACCCTATTGTAATTGTAAGGATTTTTTTTATTATTATTATTTTTCTCCGCTAAAACTGATCGTGCAGACCAAACCGTAAGGCCTAGAGAGCTGAAACTTGGCCAGATTGTAGAGCTCCCCGAGGGGACATTCTGACAAAGTCTCACCCCAATCGGCCAAACGGGGGCGCTACAGTGCAAAAAACAAAAATTGTGGACATTTTTGGCCGTAAATCGTAAACCGTTACCCGTAAACTCAAAAACATGGCATTGTTGCAATCCTTGGGTTAGCCCGAACAAAAGTGTATGGCGCCTTTTTGGGGTCTACGACGCACCGTTTTCTCGCAAAATCGAGCTATATCCGAAACCTACTTTTGCGAACTAGTCCTAGGATTTTCAACCAATCGGAATCAAACCACTGCAGAAATATCCACTGTCCACTCAATATCAAAAATTATCAAAAAAAAGTTGAAATTTCGATTCTTACGCGAAACAGTACGCCGAAAAGCGTCTAGAGTAACGTTAGCCAAATGCTATTTTGACTATAACTCTTGAACGGAATGAGATATCTTCACCAAACTCGGTATACAGATGTATGAGCTCAATCTTTGGTCAAATCAAAACAATTGCGCATCTCTGCCACTTGGGGGCGCTATAAGATAGAAAAAACACATAAATTGCTATAACTAGGCAACCGTTGGCTCGATCGACTTGAAAATTGGTATGCAGTGTCTTGGTCTGAAGGGGCACAAGTACATATGAGGACATTAGCATATCTCAAAAAAACATGGCCGCCATTGGCCAAACAAATTTAAGCACCTATTTGAAAGGGTTAACGGATGTTGATCGGAACGAAACTCGCTGGGTACGTTCGACTCATGAACCTTAAGGTCTGTAAGAATTTTGAAAGAAATCGGCCACTAGTTGGCGCTAACGAGTTTTATGGCTCTGTAATCACGTGGTGTTTCACATATCAACACAATATGGCATATCATTTGATAGATCTCCTCATAATGCACAACTTTGCCTCTAGAACCATTGCTGTCAATCAAATCGTTCAATTGTTATTCACAAATATGTTAAAAACCTACTTTTGCGAACTAGTCCTAGGTTTTTTGTCCGATCGGAACCAAACCACTGCAGTAATATTCTGTGGACTCTCTAGATCAATAATTATCAAAAAAATGTTGAATTTTGTCCTTTGGTTAGCTGTAAAGGGGTAATTTAGAAAAAGGGGTGTGGCCAAACATACCCCAAAGCCTATAAAACCTAAACAAAACTCAAAACTTTATCAAACTCGGTGAAATCATGTAACATGTGACTCTTAACAAGCATGCAAAGTTTCATGGAGATCGGACCATAGGTGGCGCTATAACAGTAGAAAAGGTCTCAAAACACAAGATTTATATGGTAAATGGCCTCAAATTGTTTGTAAATGCTCATATATTCACTCAAAAACACTAGATCTTCATATAATTTGATAAATATTCTCATTCTGAACAACTTTGCCTCTGGGACCAACGTTGTCAATAAAGCTGTTAATTAAATATTCAAGATTATTTTAAAAAGTTACTTTGGCAAAGTATTCCAAGGCTTTAAGTTGAAAATCAATAAACCCACTGAAGAACAATTCTGTAGACTCTGAAGGTCAATAATTATCAAAAACATGTTGAACAATTGCATTTGGACCACTATAAACCAGTGGTTTTATAATATGTTATTTACATAGTGTACACAAAGGCCTATTAATACAAACAGAAAGCCCACAAATTATCAAAACTGTGTAAAATAATGCATAATTTCATTCTAAGCAAGCATGCAAAATTTAAGAGAGATTGGGCAAAAAAAATAACACTATACCAGTTATGTTTAAAAACACTGTTGTTTGAGTAAATACAATTTATAACCTCTAGATGGCAGCGGAAGACCACTAATGTGTTCATTCAGCTAAGTTAAACAGCACTGTTTTCATGAATTTAAGCTAAACATTAATAAATTAACTGTTATAACATTTTAAATCTCACTGAATTTATGTTTTCCATTTTGTTCATACAGATGTATCAGTTTTTCCAATTTTGCTACATTATGATTACAGTTTAATCTGAAAATGACATCTAAACTCTTAAAAAGAGAAGACTTGCAATAAGTTTATTGTCACCTATCACTTATTTCAGATACCTATATCTGCAACAAAATGTTTGTGCATATATATGTGTGTGTGTGTGTGTGCATATGCTTATAGAGTATTAATATATTAGTTTAATCATTGAATTTCAGTGTGTGTGTTTCTGTTAGCCTGTTCTCCATTTTGGATGTGTTTAACTGTCATCCATGCATCCAGGTTGGCTCAGACCACCTCAGATGCCTTAAATGCTTGAACCCCGTAAATGCTGCTTGCAGCTTTAATTATTATTATTATTCTTCCGCCCTAGAACTGAACGTGCAGCCCAAACCGTAAGGCCTAGAGAGCTGAAATTTGGACAGATCGTAGAGCTCATTTTGGGGAGAACTTATCAAAGTCTCAGCCCAATCGGCCAAACGGGGGCGCTATAGCGCAAAAAACTAAAATTTTGGACGTTTTTGGCCGTGAATCGTAAACCGTTAGCCATAAACTCAAAAACATGGCATCATAGCAATCCTTGGGTTAGCCCGAACAAAAGTGCACGGCGCCTTTTTGGGGTCTACGACGCACCGTTTTCTCGCAAAATCGAGCTATATCCGAAACCTACTTTTGCGAACTAGTCCTAGGATTTTCAACCAATCAGAACCAAACCACTTCAGAAATATTCCCTGGACACTCAATATCAATAATTATCAAAAAAAAGTTGAAATTTCAATTTTTACGCGAAACAGTACGCCAAAAAGCGTCTATAGTAACGTTGGCCAAATGCTATTTTAACTATAACTCTTGAACGGAATGAGATAACTTCACCAAACTTGGTACACATATGTACGAGCTCAATTTTGGGTAAAAAAAAAAAAAATGCGCATCTCTGCCACTTGGGGGCGCAATAAGATAGAAAAAACACATAAATGGCTATAACTAGGCAACCGTTGGCTCGATCGACTTGAAAATTGGTATGCAGTGTCTTGGTCTGAAGGGGCACAAGTACCTATGAGGACATTTGCATATCTCAAAAAACATGGCCGCCATTGGCCAAACAATTTTAAGCACCTATTTGAAAGGGTTAACGGATGTTGATCGGAACGAAACTCGCTGGGTACGTTTGACTCATGAACCTTAAGGTCTGTAAGAATTTTGAAAGAAATCGGCCACTAGTTGGCGCTAACGAGTTTTATGGCTCTGTAATCACGTGGTGTTTCACATATCAACACAATATGCATATCATTTGATAGATCTCCTCATAATGCACAACTTTGCCTCAAGAACCATTGCTGTCAATCAAATCGTTCAATTGTTATTCACAAATATGTTAAAAACCTACTTTTGTGAACTAGTCCTAGATTTTTTGCCCGATCAGAACCAAACCACTGCAGTAATATTCTGTGGACTCTCTAGATCAATAATTATCAAAAAAATGTTGAATTTTGTCCTTTGGTTAGCTGTAAAGGGGTAATTTAGAAAAAGGGGTGTGGCCAAACATACCCCAAAGCCTATAAAACCTAAACGAAAACTCAAAACTTTATGAAACTAGGTGAAATCATGTAACAGGTTACTCTCAACAAGGCTGCAAAGTTTCATGGAGATTGATCCATAGGTGGCGCTATAACAGTAGAAAAGGTCTCATAACACAAGATTTAGATGGTAAATGGCCTAAAACTGTTTGAAAATGCACATATATTCACTCAAAAACACTAAATCTTCATATCATATGATAGATCTCCTCATTCTGAAAAACTTTGCCTCTGGGACCAATTTTGTCAATAAATCTGTTAATTAAATATTCAAGATTATTTGAAAAAGTTACTTTGGCAAAGTATTCCAAGGCTTTAAGCTGAAAATCAATAAAACCACTGAAGTACAATTCTCTAGACTCAGAAGGTCAATAATTATCAAAAACATGTTGAACAATTGCATTTGGACAACTATAAACCAGTAATTTTATAATATGTTATTTGCATAGTGTACACAAAGGCCTATTAATACAAACAGAAAGCCCACAAATTATCAAAACTGTGTAAAATAATGCATAATTTCATTCTAAACGAGCATGCCATATTTAAGAGATATTGGGCAAAAAACACTAAGAGTTAAAAGGATTAACACATTGATGTATGAGAAATTGCCATTTATAACCACTAGATGGCAGCGGAAAACCACTAATGGGCTCATTCAGCTAACTTAAACTGTACAGTTGAAAGGATGTAATGCCTAAACAATACAAAAAACACTCTTACAACATTTCAAATCTCATTGAGTTAAAGTTTTCCATTTTGTTCATTCAGACATATCAGTTTTTAAAATTTTGCCACATTATGATTACAGTGAAACCTGAAAATGACATCTAAAATCTTAAAAACGAGTTTAATCATTTAATTTCAGTGTGTGTGTCTGTCTGTTAGCCTATTCTCCATTTTGGATGTGTTTAACGACCATCCATATATGTCCAGGTTGGCTCTGACCACCTAAGATGCCTTAAGTGCTTGAACCCCGTAAATGCTGCTTGCAGCTTTAATTAGGGGTTCAAGCACGCAGTGCTGAAACCCTATTGTATCTGTTAGGATTTTTAGGGGTTCAAGCACGCAGTGCTGAAACCCTATTGTTTTTGTTAGGATTTTTATTATTATTATTATTATTATTATTATTATTATTATTATTATTATTATTATTATTCTCCACTCAAACTGATCGTGCAGCCTAAACCGTAAGGGCTAGAAAGCTGAAATTTGGTCAGATTGTAGTAGTCCGGCCTTCTTGTCAGATACTGAGTCTCGACCCAATCGGCCTAACGGGGGCGCTACAGCGCAAAAAACTAAAATTTTTGACATTTTTGGCCGTAAATCGTAAACCGTTAGCCATAGACTCAAAAACATGGCATTGTTGCAATCCTTGGGTTAGCCCGAACAAAAGTGCACGGCGCCTTTTTGGGGTCTACGACGCACCGTTTTCTCGCAAAATCGAGCTATATCCGAAACCTACTTTTGCGAACTAGTCCTAGGATTTTCAACCAATCAGAACCAAACCACTTCATAAATATTCCCTGGACACTCAATATCAATAATTATCAAAAAAAAGTTGAAATTTCAATTCTTACGCGAAACAGTACACCAAAAAGCGTCTATGCTAACGTTAGCCAAATGCTATTTTGACTATAACTCTTGAACAGAATGAGATATCTTCACCAAACTCGGTACACATATGTATGAGCTCAATCTTTGGTCAAATAAAAAAAATTGCGCATCTCTGCCACTTGGGGGCGCTATAAGATAGAAAAAACACATAAATGGCTATAACTAGGCAACCGTTGGCTTGATCGACTTGAAAATCGGTATGCAGTGTCTTGGTCTGAAGGGGCACAAGTACCTATGAGGACATTTGCATATCTAAAAAAACATGGCCGCCATTGGCCAAACAAATTTAAGCACCTATTTGAAAGGGTTAACGGATGTTGATCGGAACGAAACTCGCTGGGTACGTTCGACTCATGAACCTTAAGGTCTGTAAGAATTTTGAAAGAAATCGGCCACTAGTTGGCGCTAACGAGTTTTATGGCTCTGTAATCACGTGGTGTTTCACATATCAACACAATATGCATATCATTTGATAGATCTCCTCGTAATGCACAACTTTGCCTCAAGAACCATTGCTGTCAATCAAATCGTTCAATTGTTATTCACAAATATGTTAAAAACCTACTTTTGCGAACTAGTCCTAGGTTTTTTGCCCGATCGGAACCAAACCACTGCAGTAATATTCTGTGGACTCTGTTGATCAATAATTATTAAAAAAATGTTGAATTTTGTCCTTTGGTTAGCTGTAACGGGGTAATTTAGAAAAAGGGGTGTGGCCAAACATACCCCAAAGCCTATAAAACCTAAAGGAAAACTCAAAACTTTATGAAACTCAGTGAAATCATGTAACAGGTGACTCTTAACAAGCATGCAAAGTTTCATGGAGATCAGACCATAGGTGGCGCTATAACAGTAGAAAAGGTCTCAAAACACAAGATTTATATGGTAAATGGCCTCAAATTGTTTGAAAATGTTCATATATTCACTCAAAAACACTAAATCTTCATATCATATGATAAATCTCCTCATTCTGAACAACTTTGCCTCTGGGACCAATGTTGTCAATAAAGCTGTTAATTAAATATTCAAGATTATTTAAAAAAGTTACTTTGGCATACTTGTGATACGGTTTAAGATGAAAATCAATAAAACCACTGAAGTACAATTCTCTAGACTCTGAAGGTCAATAATTATCAAAAACATGTTGAACAAATGCATTTGGGCAACTATAAACCAATAATTTTATAATATGTTATTTGCATAGTGTACACAAAGGCCTATTTATACAAACAGAAAGCCCACAAATTAGCAAAACTGTGTAAAATAATGCATGATTTCATTCTAAACAAGCATGCAAAATTTAAGAGAGATTGGGGCAAAAAAAAAAATACAACACTATAACAGTTATGTTTTAAAACACAGTGTTGTTTGAGTAAATGCAATTTATAACCACTAGATGGCAGCGGAAGACCACTAATGGGCTCATTCAGCTAGTTAAACAGTACTGTTTTCATGAATTCATGCCAAAACATTAATAAATTAACTGTTATAACATTTTAAATCTCATTGAGTCAATGTTTTCCATTTTGTTCATACAGATGTATCAGTTTTTACAATTTTGCCACATTATGATTACAGTTTAACCTGAAAATGACATCTAAACTCTTAAAAAGAGAAGACTTGCAATAATTTTATGTCACCTATCACTTATTTCAAATACCTATATCTGCAACAAAATGTTTGTGCATGTATATGTGTGTCTTTGTGTGTGTGTGTGTGCATATGCTTATAGAGTATACATATATTAGTCTAATCATTTACTTTCAGTGTGTGTGTCTGTCTGTTAACCTGTTCTCCATTTTGGATGTGTTTAAATGTCATCCAAACATCCAGGTTGGCTCTGACCACCTCAGATGCCTTAAATGCTTGAACCCCGGTAAAATGCTGCTTGCAGCTTTAATTATTATTATTATTATTATTATTATTCTCCACTTAAAACTGAACGTGCAGCCCAAACCGTAAGGCCTAGAGAGCTGAAACTTGGTCAGATGGTAGTAGTCTTGC
>NW_020527229.1:5000-31263 GCF_003368295.1 Carassius auratus | reverse complement strand
GACTAAAGGTCTAGAAGGAGTTCAAAAAGTATATTTTCAACATTAATCAAAATGGCGGACAGGGAGTTCAGATTTCCTACTATAAAATGGTATGTCTATTTTCGGGACAACCCAAGGAATATTGTGAGATCAGTTTCATTATAATACCCTAATGCATTCAAAAGTTATTAGCATTTTTGTAAATTTCATAACTGAAGGTAAATGAATGGTTTATTACTCTTGGACAATAGGTGTCGCTGTTCCAAATTCATGTGGCATGGTCCCGTGTGGTGACGATGATACATACAAACTTTAGTGCAATATGTCAAAGCTTGGCAGAGATACAGCCTCAAATGCATTTTGGCACCCTTCCAGCAAATTGGTTGATATGCTAATGAGAACCGTTTGTACATCGACACGAAATCTATAACTTTTCGCCAACATGTGTCTGAAGATGATTCATGTCAAATTTGGTGAAATCGGTCCTAACGGTTGACGAGGATTTAGAAAAAGTAGGTTTACAACATAAGTCAAAATGACGTACAGGAATTTCGGCTTACTCTGGCATATTTGATATCTTTGTTGTCTGCATAAGCCAGGAGAATATTTTGAGACCAGTTTCATTTGCAATAGGCTAATGCATTAAAAAGTTATTCGCATTTGTATAATTGTAATTAATCATGGTTAATGAATGGTTTATTACTCTTGACCAGTAGGTGGTGCTGTTTCCAAATTTATGTGGCATGGTCCGTGGTGGGTGACAATGATACTACACAAGTTTGTGCAAATATGTCAAAGCATTGCAGAGATACAGCCTCAAATGCATTTTGGCACGCCTTCCAGCAAATTCGTTGATGTGCTCAATAAGAACCGTTTCGTATATCGACGCGAAATCCAACAATTTTGGCCAGTGGAGTCTGAAGATGATCTGTGTCAAATTTAGTGAAAATCGGACTAAAGGTCTAGAAGAGTTCAAAAAAGTATATATTTCAACATTAATCAAATGGCGTACAGGGAGTTCAGATTTCCTACTATAAAAATGGTATGTCTATTTCCGGAAACCCAAGGAATATTGTGAGATCAGTTTCATTACTATACCCTAATGCAGTAAAAAGTTATTAGCATTTTTGTAAATTTCATAATTGAAGTTAATGAATGGTTTATTACTCTGGACAATAGGTGTCGCTGTTACCAATTTTGTGGCATGGTCAGTGTGAGGTGATGATGAGACATACAAATTTGGTGCAAATATGTAAAAGCTAGGTGAGATACAGCCTAAAATGCATTTTGGCACCCTTCCAGCAAATTGGTTGATATGCTAATGAGAGCGTTTCGTATATCGACACGAAATCTATAATTTTTGCCAACATGGTCTGAAGATGATCATGTCAATTTAGTGAAAATCGGACTAACGGTTGATGAGGATTTCGAAAAAGTAGGTTTAACATAAGTCAAAATGGCATACAGGAAGTTTGGCTTACTCTGGCATATTTTGTGTATTTGTTGTCTGCATAAGCCAGATAATATTTTGAACCAGTTTCATTGTAATAGGCTAATGCATAAAAAGTTATTTGCATTTGTATAATTGTAATTAATCATGGTTAATGAATGGTTTATTACTCTTGACCAATAGGTGGTGCTGTTTCCAAATTTATATGGCATGGTCCGGGTGTGGTGACGATGATACATACAAACTTTTGGTGCAAATATGTCAAAGCATTGCAGAGATACAGCCTCAAATGCATTTTGGCACCCTCCAGCAAATTCGTTGATGCGCTAAATGAGAAGCGTTTTGTATATCGACACGATATCCATATATTTGGCCAGAGGAGTCTGAAGATGATCTGTGTCAAATTAGTGTAAATCGGACTAAAGGTCTAGGAAGAGTTTAAAAAAGTATATTTCAACATTAGTCAAAATGGCGACAGGGAGTTCAGATTTCCTATTATAAAAATGGTATGTCTATATTTTCGGGACACCAAGGATATTGTGAGATCAGTTTCATTACAATACCTAATGCAGTCAAAAGTTATTTAGCATTTTTGTAAATTTCATAATTGAAGGTTAATGATAATGGTTTATTACTCTTGGACCAATAGGTGTCGCTTACCAAATTATGTGGCATGGTCGTGTGAGGGTGATGATGATACATACAAGCTTTGGTGCAAATATGTCAAAGCTTGGCAGAGATACAGCCTAAAATGCATTTTGGCACCCTTCCAGCAAATTGGTGTGATATGCTAAATGAGAACGCTCGATATATCGACAAGAAATCCCATAAGTTTTTACCAAACATGGTCTTGAAGATGATTTCATGTCAAATTTGTGTGAAAATCGGACTAACGGCTTGATGGATGGAGTTTCTGAAAAAGTAGGTTTAGGGGACATTGAGTCACAAAATGGCGTTACAGGAAAGTTTGGCTTACTCTGGCATATTTGTGGTATCGTTTGGTTCAAAATATTCTCTGGCTTATGCATGACAGACCATGTTATCTTGGCTAAATGAGGCTAATGCATAAAACAAGTTATTTGTATTTGTCATATTGTAATTAATCATGGTTTAATTGAATGGTTTACTTACTCGTCTTGACCAAATAGAAGGTGGTTGCTCGTTTCCAAATTTATGTGGCATGGTCCAGGTGGTGGTGGCGATGATACATACAAACTTTGGTGCAAATACGTCAAAGCTTGGCAGAGATACAGCCTCAAATGCATTTTGGCCACCCTTCCAGCAAATTGGTTGATATGCTAAATGAGAACCGTTTCGTATATCGACACGAAATCTATAACTTTTCGCCAACATGGTCTGAAGATGATTCATGTCAAATTTGGTGAAAATCGGCCCTAACGGTTGACGAGGATTTCGAAAAAGTAGGTTTACAACATAAGTCAAAATGACGTACAGGAATTTCGGCTTACTCTGGCATATTTGATATCTTTGTTGTCTGCATAAGCCAGAGAATATTTTTGAGACCAGTTTCATTGCAATAGGCTAATGCATTAAAAAGTTATTCGCATTTGTATAATTGTAATTAATCATGGTTAATGAATGGTTTATTACTCTTGACCAGTAGGCGGTGCTGTTTCCAAATTTATGTGGCATGGTCCGTGTGTGGTGACAATGATACATACAAAGTTTGTGCAAATATGTCAAAGCATTGCAGAGATACAGCCTCAAATGCATTTTGGCACCCTTCCATCAAATTCGTTGATGTGCTCAATGAGAACCGTTTCGTATATCGACACGAAATCCACCAATTTTGGCCAGTGGAGTCTGAAGATGATCTGTGTCAAATTTAGTGAAAATCGGACTAAAGGTCTAGGAAGAGTTCAAAAAAGTATATTTTCAAACATTTAATCAAAATGGCGTACAGGGAGTTCAGATTTCCTACTATAAAAATGGTATGTCTATTTCCGGGACAACCCAAGGAATATTGTGAGATCAGTTTCATTACAATACCCTAATGCAGTAAAAAGTTATTAGCATTTTTGTAAATTTCATAATTGAAGGTTAATGAATGGTTTATTACTCTTGGACAATAGGTGTCGCTGTTACCAAATTTATGTGGCATGGTCAGTGTGAGGTGATGATGAGACATACAAACTTTGGTGCAAATATGTAAAAGCTAGGTAGAGATACAGCCTAAAATGCATTTTGGCACCCTTCCAGCAAATTGGTTGATATGCTAAATGAGAAGCGTTTCGTATATCGACACGAAATCTATAAATTTTTGCCAACATGGTCTGAAGATGATCCATGTCAAATTTAGTGAAAATCGGACTAACGGGTTGATGAGGATTTCGAAAAAGTAGGTTTTACAAACATAAGTCAAAATGGCATACAGGAAGTTTGGCTTACTCTGGCATATTTTGTGTATTTGTTGTCTGCATAAGCCAGATAATATTTTGAAACCAGTTTCATTGTAATAGGCTAATGCATAAAAAGTTATTTGCATTTGTATAATTGTAAATTAATCATGGTTAATGAATGGTTTATTACTCTTGACCAATAGGTGGTGCTGTTTCCAAATTTATATGGCATGGTCCCGGGTGTGGTGACGATGATACATACAAACGTTGGTGCAAATATGTCAAAGCATTGCAGAGATACAGCCTCAAATGCATTTTGGCACCCTTCCAGCAAATTCGTTGATGCGCTAAATGAGAAGCGTTTTGTATATCGACACGATATCCATATATTTTGGCCAGAGGAGTCTGAAGATGATATGTGTCAAATTTAGTGTAAATCGGACTAAAGGTCTAGGACAGTGGTTTTCAACCTGTGGTCCGGTGGGCCGCCAATTATTTTCTGTTCATTTCCAGTCCATTCTAGGGCTGTGCAATTAAAAAAAAACTTCCTAAAATCACGATTTGAGCGTGCGCATATGCCTAACTCCAGGTTCACACACTGTCTGTGATGCGCCTTTTTTCTGAGCCAATGTTGAAGGATCAGAGCGTTCTCACTGCGGTAAAAGGCAAGAAATAAAAACGTGCGAAAATAATTCATGTCTAACACATGAGCATAGAGTGAATTTGTTAGTGAACAGGATGCAGTTTAAGTGAGAGGAGACACGTTTTAAGTGTGCACTCTCTCTCCTCGCAAAGCAGTGTGTATCTGAGCAAGCACAACCGGTTTTGTGACAGAGCAAAGGAAATCTGCTGCGAACAGAGAGATTCGCACTCGTGCATTATTTTAATGTGCTTTCGCGTTATATTTATGCGCTCTCACTGCTGACCGCATACACATACTGTATACACACTGCAAACACCTGAGGCACTGCTTCAATTAATGAGCTCTATGAACAATGCATGGCAAAAAAGAAAAAAAAGTCCCTGTATACAGGATTTTTTTATTTATTTATTTTTTTGCCACAAGTCTATACATTTTTTACATCTTCACTATAGTGATAATTTTGACTTATGTCTGTTCTAGAGATGTTACAACTTTTTGATAAAGCTCTGATTGGTTTTCTTTTGGAAATATGTTTCAAATTAATCCTGAATGCATTTATGACTGTAAAAGCACAATTGCAAAATTGATCAAAAAAAAGTGGAAGTTTTGAAGTGGGCCGCGCAAACATATGTGTTTGGTTGTGTGGGCCGCGAGTTGAAAAAGGTTGGGAACCACTGGTCTAGGAAGAGTTTAAAAAAAGTATATTTTCAACATTAGTCAAAATGGCGAACAGGGAGTTCAGATTTCCTATTATAAAAATGGTATGTCTATTTTCGGGACAACCCAAGGAATATTGTGAGATCAGTTTCATTACAATACCCTAATGCAGTCAAAAGTTATTAGCATTTTTGTAAATTTCATAATTGAAGGTTAATGAATGGTTTATTACTCTTGGACAATAGGTGTCGCTGTTACCAAATTTATGTGGCATGGTCAGTGTGAGGTGATGATGATACATACAAGCTTTGGTGCAAATATGTCAAAGCTTGGCAGAGATACAGCCTAAAATGCATTTTGGCACCCTTCCAGCAATTGGTTGATATGCTAAATGAGAACCGCTTCGTATATCGACAAGAAATCCATAAGTTTTTACCAACATGGTCTGAAGATGATTCATGTCAAATTTGGTGAAAATCGGACTAACGGTTTGATGAGGATTTCGAAAAAAGTAGGTTTAGGACATGAGTCAAAATGGCGTACAGGAAGTTTGGCTTACTCTGGCATATTTGGTATCTTTGGTCTCAAAATATTCTCTGGCTTATGCAGACAACAGTTTCATTGCAATAGGCTAATGCATAAAAAAGTTATTTGTATTTGTATAATTGTAATTAATCATGGTTAATGAATGGTTTATTACTCTTGACCAATAGGTGGTGCTGTTTCCAAATTTATGTGGCATGGTCCAGGTGTGGTGGCGATGATACATACAAACTTTGGTGCAAATACGTCAAAGCTTGGCAGAGATACAGCCTCAAATGCATTTTGGCACCCTTCCCGCAAATTGGTTGATATGCTAAATGAGAACCGTTTCGTATATCGACACGAAATCTATAACTTTTTGCCAACATGTGCCGCGTTTCCACCGAAATTACCCGAAACATTGTACCAGGAACTTTTTTTACCAGGAACTTTTTTCCCCCCAGACCTGTTGCTTTCTGCATTTCCACCGCGGTGTGAAGTACCGGGTAGATTAGGCAAATAGACTGGTGATGTAGGTCTGCACGCGTTTCTCAATACAAAGTACCGCTGATAAAAAAAATAAAATAAAAGTATGCTGATTTTGGACGTGCATCATCGGTAGTTAGTTCAGACTTTGTGCATTCGTCTTGGGAGTGTGATGTCCGCTATGAGGTCGTCTTGGCTACAGCAATTTTCCTTACTGTATATTTACAATAAAATGAAATAGGATATCAAATACCACTGCCTCCTTTGGTTTTCATTTAAGCATATTAAAAGCTGCAGAAATGTACTTAGTTCAGGGATATATGTGTATATGCAGCCATTACAATGAAACGAAATATTATATAAATTTGCCTTTTTTATTTTCATTTTAACATATAGATAAATTGAATACAGAACAAAGAAAACCTGTTAGATTTACCCAGCAGCTGAATTATATTTTATGTTTAACCACTAAAGACACATCAGAGCCAGCGGCACATATCGGAAGGTCTATCCGAGGTGAGGGCTGCTTCTTGTCGGATACATGAGGACTGAGCTCCCGCTGATTGCGTGGAGCTGACCGTCTCTGAGATCACCGAAACACATTTTTAAATAGGCGCTGTCTTTATAAATAAACCATAGATTTGAGTTTTAACAACTACATTCTCGCCTGAAATACTTTTAAAATTAAATTTTATGACACAATAACAGTAATATTTGAAAATGATTCGAATAAATGGTGGTTGAACTCAACCAATGCTGCGTGAACTCAGATCGCTTTGGCCACTGCAATTTTCCCCTCAGTATATTTACAATAAAACGAAATAGGATATAAAATACCACTGCCTCCTTTTGTTTTCATTTAAGCATAATAACAGCTGCAGAAATGTACTTAGTTCAGGGATATGTGTATGCAGCCATTACAATCAAACAAAATATTATATAAATTTGCCTTTTTTATTTTAATTTTAACATATAGATATATTGAATGCAGACCAAAGAAAACCTGTTAGATTGACCCCGCAGCTGAATTATATTTTATGTTTAACCACTAGACACATCAGAGCCAGCGGCACATATCAGAAGGTCTAGCCGAGTTGAGGCTGCTTCTCGTCGGATAGATGATCACTGAGCTCCCGCTGATCGAGTGGAGCTCACCGTCTCTGAGATCGGCGAAACACATTTTTAAATAGGCGCTGTCTTTATAAATAAACAACAGCTTTGAGTTTTAAACAACTACATTCTCGCCTGAAATACTTTTAAAATTACATTTCATGACACAATAACAGATATATTTTGAAAATGTTGATCCGAATAAATGGTGGTTGAACTCAACCAATGCTGCGTGAACTCAACCAATCAGCATGTTTAGCGCCAAAGTCCCGCCCCCGAAAGTTCCGGAACTTTGAAAAAGTACCACCTCGCCAGCAGGGACTTTCTGAGGGTCATTTTTTTACCCAGAACTTTATTTAGTTCCTAGTTCCTGCGGTGGAAACACACCAAGTACCAGGCCATGAGGATGAGGATTTCGAAAATGTAGGTTTACAATATAAGTCAAAATGGCGGATAGGAAGTTCGGCTTACTCTGGCATATTTGGTATCTTTGTTGTCGGCATAAGTCAGAGAATATTTAGAGGCCAGTTTCATTGCAATAGGCTAATGCATTAAAAAGTTATTTGCATTTGTATAAGTGTAATTAATCATTGTTAATTAATGGTTTATTACTCTTGACCAATAGGTGGCGCTGTTTCCAAATTTATGTGGCATAGTCGGTGTTTGGTGACGATGACACTTACAAAGTTTGGTGTAAATATTTCAAAGCTTTCCAGACATACAGCCTCAAATGCATTTTGGCATCCTTCCAGAAAATTCATTGATGCGCTAAATAAGAAATGTTTTGTATATCAACATGAAATCCATAACTTTTGTCCAATGGAGTCTAAAGATGATATGTGTCAAATTTAGTGAAAATCAGACTTAAGGTCTAGGAGGAGTTTGAAAAAGTATATTTTCAACATTAATCAAAATGGAGGACAGGGAGTTCAGATTTCCTACTAAAAATTGGTATGTCTATTGTCGGCAAACCCAAGGAATATTTTGAGATAAGTTTCATTAAAATAGCCTAATGCAATCAAAAGTTATTAGCAAGCTATGATGACTTTCACCTTGATATTTTCTATAACCGACTGGCTGAGGCCAGCCTAAAAAGATGCTCAGCACAGTTGACGGGCCACTTCTGCGCATCGTCATGAAAGCTTATCTTTTTCACGTGTTTTTAAGCCTTACCGCTTGTCGATTTAAACATTAAAGCATCCAAACACAAGACGCGGATAAGCTGAACAGAGTAGCTGTTACTCGCGCGCTGTGTTTGGTGTGGAGAGAGAGAGGGCCGCGTATCACGGACAGCGACACTGAACCGAGCTCTCTTCGGCAAAGATGTGGTGCAGCTCGGACTTGATGTTCTAATGCACCATCTAGCTTGATGAACCCCTTCTCAAAGACTTACTGTTTGTCAATTTTATTTGGGTAACACACATATTCTGAATGCCATCGGCAGAATTCAAATGAGCCATTTTAATATAGAGTAATCTAGATTAATCTAGATTAATTCCAATATCACAGTGAGATTAATCTAGATTAAAAAAATTAATCTGTGCCCACCTCTAGTTACAATAGTCCAGTCTAGAGGTCATGAATGCATGAACTAGCTTTTCTGCATCAGAAACAAGTAACATGTTTTGTAGCTTGGCAATGTTTCTAAGATGGAAGAATGCAGTTTTTGTAACATGGGAAATATGATTTTCAAAAGACAATTTGCTGTCTAATATAACACCCAGATTTTTGACTGTAGAGGAAGTGACAGTACATCTGTCTAGTAGAAAATTGTAATCTACAAGATTCTGTGTACCTGTGTATTCATATTACCAAGGGGTAACATGTATATTGAAAATAGTAGGGGATAGAGCTGCAACTAACGATTATTTTTTCTGTCGACTAATCTAACGATTATTTTTATTACAATAAATACTTATTCTAATGTTCTTTTTTAAATTAGCTAATGAATCCTTTGGATAACTTTACAAAACAAATATGAGTACAACTTCTAATATAATATTTCAACCAATGTGGTTGAAGTTTTTACAGTATAAAATAATAAAGAGGCAAAGAAAATTATTTTACTATGGTAAATATTAGTTTATGATAGCGTTTATAATTAAACCACATTAGCCATAAATTTACAGTAGTGTCTGAGACATGAAATGTTCTTTAGTATCATAAACCATAAAATGTAGTCAGGGTTCTGCTATGGTTTAGCATTGTTTCCAGAGATCTGGAGCTGATTTGGGGTAGCTCGGTGGTCTGTGACTGTTGTCTCGCGGCGCGCTGTCTTTAAGGGGCCGTTCACATATCACGTCTTCTGCGCGCTCAAGTTCGTTATTTCCAATGTAGGCACGGGATAAGCGTGCTCATAATGGAAGCGACGCGCACGCAGTGCGACACGCTCGTTTTTTCCAGGCGCGTCCGCACCGCATCGAGTTAAAAACATCTAAACTTTTCAGAATGCCTCAAGCGCAAGAATATCAGACCTGAACCAGGAAGTTGGTCACCAGATCACACGGTAACCAGTTAAACCGTAACACCGGAGAGCGCCAAGATGTTTTCCTCTGAGGTGCTCGCTCATCGCAGTTGTGCTGCCGAGGTACACCATGTCGGTTTTGCAAAGGGAACAAAGGGCCATTTTATTTGTCCTCTGTTTAAAGTATTCACGTACTTTTGATAACAGTGGTCTCTGTTTTTGTGATAGAATGCAACTTTCTCCATTCCCAGTATGCGAGATGTAAAAAAAAAACAGTGTGACGCATTGACGCATTTCACGCACGTCGACGTATTTTTGTAGTCGACGTAATCGATGACATCGACACATTGTTGCAGCACTAGTAGGGGATCTAGGACGGATCCTTGTGGCACTGCATATTTAACTGGTGATAAATGAGATGACTCACCATTTAAATAAACAAAATGGTAGCGATCGGACAGGTAGGATCTAAACCATCTTAGAGCCTGGCCTTGAATAACTGTATAGTTTTGTAATCTATCTATGAGTGTGTCACGGTCTATGCTGTTGAAAGCAGCACTAAGATCAAGAAAAATAGTTCCCAAGGTTTTGGGAAGTCAATCACCTTTATTTATTTGTGACCTAAAGATAACGACGAGTTAATAATATTAAGAAGTAGTTCTTCGGCTTAAGGTAACAACTCTTTCAGTAACTTAGTGGGTACAGGATCTAATAAACAGATAAAGTGATAAGTTTATTTAGCTCTTCCTGTCCTATAGTTGCAAAGCACTGCAGTTTATCTTTGGGTGTGATGGGTGAAACTGAAGTGTCAGACGCTGTAGAATCTACATTCACTATTATATTTCTAATGTTATCTATTTTATCAGTAAAGAAATTCATAAAGTCATTACTATTAAATGTTGATGGAATATTTGCATCTGGTTATTTGTTAATTTAGCCAATGTGCTAAATAAAAACCTTGGATTGTTTTGGTTATGGAATATTTAATGAACAATTTGATTGAAAGCATTAGTCCCAGAGGCAAAGTTGTTAAGAATGAGGAGATCTGTCATATGAAGATCTACTGTTTTTGTGAATATTTCAACATGTTCTACAATTTCAGATCATTTTCCATAGAAATCTTGTGTTTTTTTTAGACATTTTTATTTGTTATAGCGCCACCTTTAGTCCGAT
This sequence comes from Carassius auratus, assembly GCF_003368295.1. Classification (NCBI taxonomy): domain Eukaryota; kingdom Metazoa; phylum Chordata; class Actinopteri; order Cypriniformes; family Cyprinidae; genus Carassius; species Carassius auratus. The sequence goes on along the minus strand of NW_020527229.1, from coordinate 20,419 downwards.
CTCCTTGAAATTTTACATCTTCTTAAGAGTCATCTGTGATATTTCTTCACCAAGTTGCGTAAAGTTTTGAGTTTTCATTTAGGTTTTATAGGCTTTTGGGTATATTTGGCCACAACTCTTTAATAAATGACACTGTTACAAGTATCTGAAGGACAAATGTCAACTTTTTTAAATAATTATTGATCTAGAGTATCCAGAGAGTATTACTGCAGTGGTTTGTTTCCGATCGGGTAAAAAACCTAGGACTAGTTCGTAAAAGTAGGTTTTTAACAAATTTGTGAATAATTAATGAACTATTTAATTTACATAATTGGTTCTTAAGGCAAAATTTGTGCATTATGAGGACATCTATCAAATGATATGTATATCAGGGCTTGAAAAAGAAAAAATTCAATCAGTTCACTCCGAGCAGAATCGATATTTTAACGTTTCTGTTCTGTGTTCCTTTGATATTGTTACTGTTCCGAAACCAGTTCGGGTGGAAGAAATACTGTTTAATAATGTTATTTTTAAAAAACAACATTCTTTGCCTATAATTTGCCTAATAATAATAACAATAATATAACAATAAAGTATAGCATTTTCTTTACTCAAAAAGAAAAGGCTATACTTAGTCACAGCCAAACAGCATTATCTTCTCTAGATTTTGGCAAAATGTAAGCTACTTAAAAAAATCTATCAACACTCTAAAGACACTGAACTATTTTTAAGATATTTAAAAATGTTTGCTGCATTGTAAAAAAAAAAAAAAAAAACCTTAATCCCCTCAAACAGCTGCTTAAATTTAGTTTGGCCAATGGTGGCCATGTTTTCTGAGATACGCGAATTTCTTCATACATACTTAAGCCCCTTTGGACAAAGACACTGCATACAAAGTCGATCTTATAGCGCCACCAAGTGGCAGAGCTGCACAATTTTTTTTTATTTGACCAAAGATTGAGCTCATACAGAGCTGCCTCGAGTTGGTGAAGATATCACCAACATTTTGGTGCCCCTATGGGACGGTGAGTTGAAATTTCAACATTTATTCTGATAATTATTGATAATCACTGTCCAGAGAACAGTTCTGTACTGGTTTGGTTCCAATAAGCTGAAAAACCTAGGACTAGTTTGCAAAAGTAGGTTTTTTACATATTTCAAAAATGCCGGAAAAATTTTCATACCAGAAATGAAATTGTTGATAGCCATTTTGTTTTTATTGAGCTATGGATTACAATGATATAAGGGGTTTTTGATTGCTGTAGCACCCCTGTTAGGCCAATTGGGCCGTTTTTTTTGTCAGGATGTCCCCTCAGGACGCTCTACATTCTAACCAAGTTTCAAGTCTCTAGGCCTTACGGTTTGGTCTGCATGATCAGTTTTAGCGGAGAATAATAATAATAAAAAAAATCCTAACAATTACAATACGGTTTCAGCACTACGTGCTTGAACTCCTGATAAAAATCCCAACAAGTAAAATAGGGTTTCAGCACTGCATGCTCGAACCCCTAATAAAATAAGAAGAAGAAGAGGAGGAGAAACGACCAAAAGATAAAGGAATCCAACTCTCTGTATGATTAGCAGGGCTTTGTAAATTGGTTTGGTAGTTTGCTAGCCTTTTTGATATGATGCTTGCTATGCTTATTCAACAATAATTCAGTTTTAACTCAACAAAAAGAAATCTAATTTCATAATATTGTGCTTTGCAAAAAAAAAAAAACTATCAACTATCAGTTAGGTTAACATTAGGCCTTGTAATTAGCCAACATAATTTGCAAAACTGTGTAATTATAATTAAAATCGGACTTCTTTTAAAATTGTAATTCATAAACCAACATCTCAGACGTTATGTCCAAACGTTATGGTGTTGCAAATCAAAAAATGACTTTCTGTTATGGAACAGCCCATTCATTTCATATAACGATTTGTATTGTAAAAAAAAAAAAAAAAAAAAAACGCTAATAAAATAAATAAACTTGAATCTGTCCACTGTGGAGGACATGACGACTTATTTCGACGATCAGGTTTATCGGGCATTTTGGGAGTGAATATGGAAATAAAATATACATCAATATTCCTATGAAATATTAGATATTATTATTAAAATGTTGCCAATTATTACTCCAATAATTACACTTCTTTTTTTCATAAAATGTTGATCCAAGAATAACTATTATGATGATAACTATTATGATGAGTTTTGTTCCACCCGCTTATATGATAAAAGTACTTGCGCTGTAAAAACGATTAAGACTATGTCTGTTCCCCGAATAGTGAGGTCAAAATATAAATATAATGTTGGATCTACAAAAAATCTTATCGTAATTAAACCAGAAAAATGTAAAGTAAATGAACAAAAACAATTTTTTAAGTTTGGGCTCATAAATATTAGATCACACACACAAAAAGCACTTATTGTAAATTAAATGATCACAGATAATAGTTTTGATGTACTCTGCTTGACTGAAACCTGGCTAAAACCAAATGATTATTTTGGTCTAAATGAGTCTACTCCACCAAACTACTGTTATAAGCATGAGCCCCGTCAGACTGGTCGTGGGGGAGGTGTTGCAACAATAAATTGTGATATTCTCAATGTTACCCAGAAAACAGGATACAGGTTTAACTCTTTTGAAATACTTCTGCTAAATGTTACTCTGTCAGACATGCAAAAGAAATCTAATGTTTCTCTTGCTCTGGCTACTGTGTATAGACCACCAGGGCCGTATACAGAATTCCTAAAAGAATTTGCAGATTTCCTCTCAGACCTTCTAGTTACAGTTGATAAGGCGCTAATCATGGGAGATTTTAATATTCACGTTGTTAATACAAATGATGCATTAGGACTTGCGTTTACTGACCTAATAAACTCCTTTGGAGTCAAGCAAAATGTCACTGGGCCCACTCATCGTTTTAATCATACACTAGATTTAATTATATCGCATGGAATCGATCTTACTGCTATAGATACTGTACCTCAAAGTGATGATATTACAGACCATTTTGTTGTATCGTGCATGCTGCGTATAACTGATATTAACTATATGTCGCAGCGATACCGTCTGGGCAGAACTATTGTTCCAGCCACCAAAGAAAGATTCGCAAATAACCTGCCTGATCTATCTCAACTGCTATTTGTACCCAAAAATACACATGAATTAGACGAAATTACTGACAACATGGGCACTATTTTCTCTAATACATTAGAAGCTGTTGCCCCGATCAAATTAAAAAAGGTTAGAGAAAAACGTACTGTACCATGGTATAACAGTAATACTCACTCTCTCAAGAAAGTAATTCGTAGTCTTGAACGCAAATGGAGAAAAACTAACTTAGAAGTTTTTAGAATTGCATGGAAAAACAGTATGTCCAGCTATAATCAGGCTCTAAAAACTGCTAGGGCAGAGCATATCCACAAACTCATAGAAAATAACCAAAACAATCCAAGGTTTTTATTTAGCACAGTGGCTAAGTTAACAAATTACCAGACGCCACCTGATTCAAATATTCCACCAACGTTAAATAGTAATGACTTTATGAATTTTTTCACTGATAAAATAGATAACATTAGAAATACAATAGCAAATGTAGATTCTACAGCATCTAACACTTCAGTTTCATCCATCGCACCCAAAGATAAACTGCAGTGCTTTACAAATATAGGACAGGAAGAGCTAAATAAACTTATCACTGTATCTAAACCAACAACATGTTTATTAGATCCTGTACCCACTAAATTACTGAAAGAGCTGTTACCTGTAGCCAAAGAACCGCTTCTCAATATCATTAACTCGTCGTTATCTTTAGGTCACGTCCCAAAACCATTCAAGCTGGCGGTTATCAAGCCTCTTATTAAGAAACCAAAACTAGATCCTAGTGTACTGGCAAATTATAGGCCTATTTCAAATCTTCCATTTATGTCTAAAATTTTAGAAAAAGTTGTGTCTGCTCAATTGAGCACCTTCCTGCATAAAAATGATCTGTATGAAGAATTTCAGTCAGGTTTTAGGCCCCACCATAGCACAGAAACTGCACTTGTTAAAATTACAAATGACCTGCTCCTTGCGTCAGATCAAGGCTGCATCTCATTTCTAGTTTTACTTGATCTTAGTGCTGCGTTCGACACCATAGATCATGACATACTCATAGATCGATTACAAAACTATACAGGTATTCAAGGGCAGGCTCTAAGATGGTTTAGATCCTACCTGTCCGATCGCTACCATTTTGTTTACTTAAATGGGGAGTCATCTCATTTATCATCAGTAAAATATGGAGTGCCACAAGGATCCGTCCTAGGTCCCCTTCTATTTTCAATATACATGTTGCCCCTTGGTAATATTATTAGAAAATACGGAATTAGCTTCCACTGTTATGCTGATGATACTCAGCTATATATCTCAACGAGACCAGATGAAACTTCCCAATTATCTAAGCTAACAGAGTGTGTTAAAAATGTAACAGATTTGATGACAAATAATTTTCTCCAATTAAATTCGGATAAGATCAAAATTATTGGACCAAAAACACTACACAGAATCTTGTAGATTACAATCTGCAACTAGACGGATGTACTGTTACTTCTTCTACAGTCAGAAATCTGGGTGTTATAGTAGACAGCAATTTGTCTTTTGAAAATCATAATTCCAATGTTACAAAAATTGCATTCTTCCATCTTAGAAACATTGCCAAGCTACGAAACATGTAATCGGTTTCTGATGCAGAAAAGCTAGTTCATGCATTCATGACCTCTAGACTGGACTATTGTAATGCACTTCTAGGTGATTGTCCTGCTTCGTCAATAAACAAGCTACAGGTAGTCCAAAATGCAGCAGCTAGAGTCCTTACGAGGCCAAGAAAATATGATCATATTACCCCAATTTTACAGTCTCTGCACTGGCTACCTATTAAGTTCTGTATCAGTTACAAATTATCATTACTTACCTATAAGGCCCTAAATGGTTTAGCTCCTGCATAACTAACTAGCCTTCTACCACGCTACAACTCATCACGCACCCTAAGGTCACAAAACGCTGGACTTTTGGTCTTTCCTATGATAGCAAAGTCCACTAAAGGAGGTAGAGCTTTCTCACATTTGGCTCCCAAACTCTGGAATAGCCTTCCTGATAATGTTCGGGGTCAGACACACTCTCTCTGTTTAAATCTAGATTAAAAACACATCTCTTTCGCCAAGCATACGAATAATGTATCTTTTAAATTGTGAGTGTAGTTGTATCTGATCAAAGGTGCATTTTTATTCATTAGCTTGGGTTAGACAAATTTTACTTTGTTGGATCAGCAGCTATGCTAATGATGTCTCTGTTTTGTTTCTATGTTTCTATGTATGTCTAGGATTTACACAAGCTCCAGTCTGGATCCAGAACACCTGAGAAGAGATGATGCTGATCCTCAGAGGACCTCAGATGATGCTTACCCTGAATCAACAAACAGAACTAACAATTATTGCTAAATGTGTGACTGCATCATATAATAACTTAATTAATAATATTGATAGTTCATCGTCTAGCTGACTACGTCTTGTATTATTATTATTATTTTTATTTTTTCTAAAATCCTGTCAAATGTGCACAAACTACTACTAAGTTGCTTTGTAACGATTTGTATTGTAAAAAAAAAGCGCTATACAAATAAACTTGAAGAACACATTAATATGCAAATTAGATACAGTTTATAGATACACTGCATTTAATGGGAATATTAATTTAGGAGAGTAAATGCTGATTTATTTATTTTTTCTTTACAGTGTTGTATGATGCATTTTAACTTTAAAAAAATTTGATAGAGGTCCTTGCTCAGTTGTATTTGACTTTCAAGAGAGTTTGCGATGCATTTAAGTTTTTGTGTTCATCATTGTGCTGGAGCTCACAAGCAGCTTTCCTTCAATCATATGATGTTAATATTTTTAAAATTGCTTGTTTTTTATTTTTGCATTATTTTTCTTCATGACTATTCTACTTTCTTTTATGGGTCCCACTTTATATTAGGTGGCCTTAACTACTATGTACTTACATACAAAATAAGTACAATGTACTTATTGTGTTCATATTGTATTTTAAAACACTTGCTGCTATTGAGGTGGGATAGGGGTAAGGTTAGGGAGAGGGTTGGAGGTATGGGTAAGTTTAAGGGTGGTTTAAGGTGTAAAGTATGGGTCAACAGTGTAATTATAAATGTAATTACAGAAATTAAATACAGATGTTATTACATGTAGGTTTTTTAAATATAAGTACAATGTCAAAACATGTATGTACACAATAAGTACATTGTACTAAACTATTAATTAAAATGTAAGTACATAGTAGTTAAGGCCACTTAATATAAAGTGGGTCCCTTTTATGTTAAGCACTTTGAATTACCATTGTCTACGAAATGTGCTATATATATATATAAACTTGCCTTGCCTTGCTTAATATCAGTGCAGTGATAAATAATCATCACTCATAATCTAATCATATGTGAGGTAAGATCAAACCTGAGGGATTTCTTCTGTGAATCACAGAAACAACACTGAACCCCATCAACTTTCATTGCTGATGCTTCTCAAAAGATCTTCTTTTGTGTGTTTCAGAGTAGGAAATTCACGAGTTCACATCTACGTATATTAATACAGTAAGTTTATGTGTATTTGGCGTCCTGTCCGGGTAGAGGGCTCCGAGCTCGGGATGTGGCCCGAACCCAGAGTACTCCCCCCGGTTGTGGTAAGTGTAGATGGATCTATAAGTGAGGAGAAATGGGGTGGAGGAGGGATGCTGAAACCTGTCAACGAACAGAGGTAGGTTCTGCTGTTATTTATACCTTGTCATGAGTTGATTACTGATTGGTCTCCACTTGTGTTAATCAGGTCAACTGCAACTGCACCTCCCGAACTTTGTCATAAAACAGCATTTCATGAGTTCACATCTACTTATATTAATACAGTAAGTTTATGCATATTTGGCGTGCTGTCCGTCCGGGGAAGCGCCTAGATGTTTTCCTGAGGTGCTCGCGCATCGCAGTTGTGCTGCTGTGGTACACCATATCGGTTTTGCAAAGGGAACAAAGAGCCATTATATTTGTCCTCTGTTTAAAGTATTCCCATACTTTTGATAACAGTGGTCTCTGTTTTGGTGATAGAATGCAACTTTCTCCATTCCGAGTATGCCATTACGCGAGATGTGTGACACGTTGCAGCACTAATTAGTGGTGGAAATTATGATTCTTTCTAGAGATTCGTTCATTTTCAGTTCGTTCACCAAAAGTATTCGTTCAGATTCATTCAGTTATCATTTCTTCATATTACAAAAAAAAAAAGAGTGTATTATGTGTTATGTCTTCAGTCAACGAACGTATTCACTTGTTACAAAAACTGATCTGGCTTTATTAAAATGTGTGTATAAACGCATTCAATATATAAAGTCTAATTAAGTTGTTCAGATGAACAAAGCACAAGGTTTTCTTGCCTAATTAGCATTTTAATTGTTTGGTCAGACAGTTTGTATATTATATATTCACATCCATAAATCAGGGATTAAACCTTTCTTTTACTGTCTATGGATTAAACGTGGAGTTGCTAAATATCAAAACGAGCATATGTGCACAGTACTGTACCTATAACTGCGCTTTGCATTTTCCGGGATTGACATGCTAAATAGCAGACTAACCCTGTTTACTCTCATTCATTTCGTTCACGAATGACATGTGTGCCAGTTCAGTCATTTATTTTACGAATGAGATGTATCAGTTCATTCAATTCATTCACGAACGACATGGGCCAGTTCAGTCATTTCATTCACGAACGATAAGATCTCTAGATCTAGTTCAGACTCATATGAAACTAGTTCATTGAAGGGCGTATTCGTTACTACATTCAACAAATCACATACTCTGTCACATCTCATACTCGAAGGCTATCGGCGCGAGGTTGAGTAACTCTTTGACAGGATGAAATGGTTGTTACCCGGTTCACTGAGCTGCGCATGCGCTGCTTATAGCGCCGCGCTGCTGTGGAGGGAGGAACTTCTTCTGAACAAGAAATATGAGTCAGTGGATAACGTGAACGATTCGTTCACCTAAAAGATTCGTTCAAAAAGAATGTTTCGTTCATGAACGACACATCACTAGCACTAATGGATACATTTGGAACACTGGTTTCACGTTGTAGTATAGACTGTGGAAACAGAGGCTTCTGAAAACTATGAATATCATTATACAATGAATATCATTATGTCTGTAAAACATAATTATGGCAATAACGTTAATTGCAGTTATGTGTTATTCACTTCCAAGCAGTTCTAAAGATATTTACTTGCATGCTTTTCATATTACAGTCCAAGAAAGACAACAGAATTTACTCACACTGCTGTCCTGCGGCAAAACGAGGGTAGTGATCACGCCAGTAGATGGTGAAATATGTCCCTAAATAAATTGGTCCTGCCAGAATAATTGCATGAAACTTACGTCTGTAAAACCTCAGTGAGGTTTAAGCATGCACTGTAAGGCAGATAATATCTTTGGACATTTCAGTGTGGATGATGACTACGTCATAGCCTCATTTAACAAACTTTAAGCCTCCTTTCCACAGCACACGACATTTGGACACGATTGTCGCATTTCTCCCTCTAGCGGCAGGCGTGCAGAACTTTCAAACTGGTCGTGCAGCAACTGTTACTTTGACATGTTCACCATGGTAAAATTAATCATTTTAATGAATATAATGTATAATGTATGAATACATCGTCACAAATCAGATGACCCTCAAAATAAAAACAGTAGATTTTATGGGGCTAATCATGTAAATAATGGTTTAATAATTATTTCTGCTGCAGTAAGAACTGAGGAGCGGGCTGGTTGAATGCCTGCTGGTGCTGCGATTCCAGCGCTCAAAGAGAGCCCGGTCTTCATCGGATCAATCGTGGTGTCAAGAGAGGCGAGCTCGGGCTTTGCACGGTCTATTGGCCACGACGTGTGGCTTGGCAAGAAGAGCAGCTGTTGAGATGACGTTTGATGGTGCTCAATGGCCGTGTTTAATGATCATAGATGTCAGCAAAAATAGCAGATCTGAAAAATCCCCGGTATGGATCTCCTTGCTGGAAGGAAAATTGGGTCTGTGATAAGATGATAGACAGAGCGAACCGGGATGCTGAAACCTGTCAATGAACAGAGGTAGGTTCTGCTGTTATTTATACCTTGTCATGAGTTGATTACTGATTGGTCTCCACTTGTGTTAATCAGGTGAACTGCTCCTCCCGAACTTTGTTATAAAACAGCATCTAGTGAATAAACAACATTAAAAACCATTTCTGAATGAGAAAAAGAAACCAAAAAAAATAGCTCATTAAAGTCTGTAAGTAATGCTGCAAGCTAGAAATAAATTAAGTAAAATCTATAACATAAGATTTATCAATAGATTTGTGCATAGTGTAACAGCTGTATAAATAAAATTATGCTTATGTGTTTATATAATACTTGAGAGACGGGCAACAGGGGCGTGTCCATGTGGGGTCAGGGGTGGCACTGCCCCCAATTATTTAATTTTTTTTGAGCAAGGTGGTGCCCCCCAGGAGTTGGTGCCCTACGCAAACTGCATACTCTGCGTGCAGGGAGCGGTGGAACTGAATGCTATGCAAATCTCCAGCTCCTGTTTCATGGCAACTAAAATCTTTATGCATAGATTATGGCAGACAAAATATAGAATTTATTTTTCTCATATTATGTGTATAACAAAAAAATGGACATAAAAAACCCTGTCAAAAGCATGGCAGCACAAGGTGCCAAACAGGAGCAAACGACAGACACATTGGGGAAGGCATCAGGGCTCGAGAGGCTTTTATTAACAGAAAATCAACCAAAAGAGCGAATAAGTGTCCAACGGGGAAGAGTGTCAATAATAAAGAGAATCTGGTGTCCTTCTGGTGTTCATGGTGGGGCAGTGTTCAGGAAGGAAGGGTCCAGGTATGAGGCGGAGTCTTCTTCGGTCCGGGGTGTGAGGGGCGGAGTCTTCTTCCAACAGCTGCATCCTTCTCATTGAGGTTAAACATCAGCTCATAAGAGTTAATGTAACTATCACTGCATCAGCAACTACAGAGTTACTGTCTTTAAATAAAGCCACACGCAGCATAACATCACTGCTTCTCTGTCTTCTCTGTCTGAACAGAGAATAAAATGACCGTGAAACTGATTCAAACCATCAGATGGTGATCAGGATCTGAAAACTGATTCCCAGGAACGATTCCTGCAGTGTGTGAGGATCATCAGATCAGACCGTTTCCAGATCCCTGTGAGAAACACATAACATCATCACCGTCAGATCCAGCTTTTAAATCATCATGTGATTCAGTGAATCAGTTCATTTATCAGTTTGATTCACTCACCTGTTGTCTGGAGCTTCACGCTGACCGTTGGACTGCTCTTCCTTCTGAAAACACCTGAAAACACAATCTGATTATTTTATATTTACAGTTTTTCCCCATTGCTAAAACACTATATCCAGGCTTTTGAACTAAAATTTTAAAACCATAAAGACATTTTTCAAAAAGTTGTAGTGTGTGTGTTTTTGAGGGCTTGTGTGTAATGCCTGAGGGAAAAGTTAGTTTCTTCAGCAAGAGTGAATGGTTTTGAGTGTAGAGCTTCGTTTTGACTTGAATATAGGTTGTTTGGGGAATTGGGTGAGACATTATGGATTTGTGTTTACTGTTCTGAGAATATGGGGCATATTTTCAAGAAATGTATTACAGTTTTTCTTGATTGCTTAAACACATTATATTACATTGCATTATATTACATTACATTTATAATCAATTTATAAATGTAATGTATAATGGATTTCTGTTTTATTGTAAAACAGTTGTTATATTTGAGATATTAAATTAATAAAATAATCTGTTAAATATGATCAAATTAATGAAAACGTGAGTGATGACACTAGTATAAAATGTAAGAAGAATCATGTTAGGAGAGATCAGCCTCGACTCACCTGAAGATCCTTCTCCGCAGCAAGAAACAGATCAAAACCAGAAGAACAATGAGAATAAGGACAGAAATCCACCACCACTGATCTGAACACGAGAGAGACAACACATTCAGCTGAACGACTGAATACATACACATCTGATCAATAAAAATGATCAATACTGAAACACAGAAGCACAGGAGTTTACCTGAATGATGGAGAGTCACTTCATTCAGATCATCTTTACAAACACACAGTGATGATAAATATGAGTCAATATGAGAGAAAAGAGTGAGTGTGAATCAGATCTGTGAATAATCAGACGTTTATCAGCTGAAACTCACCTGAGTTTGGAGTCACTGCAGTTTCATTCCTCACTGAAAAACAGATTCACAATCATCATGATTCACTTGAAGATTCACACTAGATTCAGTTCAACACAGAGTTTACTGAAGTGTTTCTCTCACCTCTGAAGATGGTGTCCAGTCTGAACTGAGATGAATGAAAGAGCATCATTAATAGTGTTGATGAAAGATTAAATATGAGAATAGAGAAAAACATTTACTCCAGAAGCATCGCAGCGGATCTCGTGACGGAGTTGATTCACACAGTGAGACGTGACGAGACGATCAGAAGAGACAGAAACCACAGGAGCAATCAGTTTCTGAGGATCTGATGGATCTGCTATCAGACGATCATCCTGAACAAATCAGACACATCAGATCATGAGTGTGTGTGTGTGTGAGAGAGAGAGAGAGAGAGAGAGAGAGAGAGAAAGAGAGTGTGTGTGTGTGTGTGTGTGTGAGTGTGTGTGAGAGAGAGACTTTGACTTTATAATCTCTTTATTTATCAACAGTATTAGACAAAACATCAAGACTTAATCAGAACCCAGCAGTTAAAAAAGAGGGTAAGAATAGAAAAAAAAGAAAACAAAAAAGGAAAACAAAAACAAAATAATTTAAAAAATATGCACACCTCTTAAGAAAAGGTTTAAAAAAAATAAAATCACCCATCACTTTAAACATTAGTTTGTAAACAGCCATCAGGGTCAATTTCACAGACACACTGATTTATGCACCATTTGAGACTGAAAGTTTCCATATCATCAACAAGCTTGTAAAAGGCATACTCAATATTGATACGAGATTTCAATAATCCCCTAAAAATAGAGATCACATCAGTTGATCCTGTGCCAAGTAGTTTCCTTTTGCGCGATACCCATATTGCCATTTTTGCCTGGCCAAACAAAAAATTTGTTAAAACGTGAACTGGCTTGTTGCTCCTTTTGTACTTGGGACAATAGATAAAACATACAGGCGTAAAAACTTCCCCCAAAGACTGACAGTAGTCTTCTAATAGATAAAACAGCGGTTGGAGTCTCGAACAATTAAGAAACAAGTGAAAAATTGTTTCTTGCAGCCCACAAAAAGAACACTCTTCCCCTACTAGTGGATCTAGGTGTGCTCTGTGTCTGTTTGTAGCTATTATACCATGCACTATCCTCCATTGAAGGTCTCCAGACCTTTTCTCAATAGGGGGTTTGTACAGGGTCCTCCAGCAGCCTTTAGGGGAGACGCCCAATCCAAAAAACTCTTGCCACTTAGACTCCTTCACGTTTTCAAAAGTGTGAAAATGTGTCACCTTGACACACAACCCATAAAGAGCCTTCTTTCCTGCGTCACCAAAACAGCTCAGTTCAGGGGTTTTAAAAGACAGCAATTTGCCCTCCGTTTCCTGCCATTCTCCAGTATCAAACGAGAGAGTTATCTCTGGGAAAGGAGGACTGTCCACATCAGGTGTTTCCAAGGAGAGTCTAAAATCCAATGGTAAAGACTCACAGATTTGAGTTAACAGTTTCCCTGCCACTCTAACTGACCTCATGCCCAGTTTTAGTGCTAAGGTTTCCGCAGATATCCATCCTCTCTCAGTGATCAAATGTCCAACTTTAGTGATCTTAGCAGACCACAAGACTTTGATGAGGGATTCTGACCTAAGGATATCTAGGTCCATAGTAGAGTTAAAAAGCAGTGGTTCTTCCCTTAGCCAAGGTCTCTGTGTGCTATTAAAATCTCTTGAAATCTTGAAGGGTGACCACGCTCTTAAGCATGTCCTGTAGAAAGGTGTTATTCCAGTCAGATTCAACTTGTTGGTGTCCATGAGAAATAGGTGACGGTCTAATCCCATGTTACCAGCTCTCCTCAGAAGGGCACAGGCTACTTCAGCCCAGGACACATCCTCCCCGTATAAAAGTCTCTGAACAGTCTGAAGTCTGAAGGCTTTAATTCTGGATTTGATGTCAACAAGTCCTTGTCCTCCTTCCCCAATAGGCAGGTAGAGTACAGGTGCCTTCAGCCAGTGCTGTCCCGACCAGAAAAAGTCTACCAGCTTCTGTTGAATTTCCCTCACCAGATCTTCAGGAGGCTCTACGATCATCATTTTGTGCCAGAGAGATGAGGCCACCAGATTGTTGCAGATTAGAACTCTCCCCCTGTAGGATAGCTGGGGTAGCAACCACTTCCAGTGAGACAACCTCGCACACACTTTCTCCACTAGCCCCACCCAGTTCTGTCTCCTATAGTCTCCTGTGCCTAAAAACACCCCTAGGTATTTAAAACCCGTTTTACCCCACTGCAAACCACCTGGAAGTAGAGGACCTTGACCAAGCGGACCACACCATAGAGCACTGCTTTTCCCCCAATTTACCTTGGCTGAGGAGGCTTTGCCATAACACAGCAAAGCCTCTTCTAGGAGAAGGACATCATTTTGATTTCTGATTAAAACTGTGACATCATCAGCATATGCTGAAAGCTTAATAGGTTTTTGAACCTCTAGTTCATTAACCCTTAAACCTGTTAGCTTCCTTCTAAACTTGCACAGCAGAGGCTCTATGACTATGCTGTAAAGTTGACCAGACAGGGGGCAACCCTGTCTAATACCTCTGTTAACTTTGACAGGGACACTGAGGCCACCAGCAATTTTTATCATGCATGTAGCATCATTGTACAGCAGTCTAATCATAGAAATAAACTTGTCTCCAAAACCAAAAGCCTTAAAGGTTTCAAAAAGAAAAACATGATCAACACGATCAAAGGCCTTTTCTTGATCTAATGATAAAAAACCAAGGTTAATGTTGTTATTAAAAGCAAAATCAAAAATGTCCCGTACTAAATGTAGATTATCTAAAATACATCTCTCTTTTACACAGTAAGACTGGTCTTTGTGAATGATTGCGTGCATTACATTGTTTAGTCTGTTCGCCAAACATTTTGACAGAACTTTGTATTCAAAACATAAAATTGCGATGGGCCTCCAATTTTTTAAGAGGGTTAGATCCCCTTTTTTGGGTAACAGTGTTAAAACAGCCCGCTGACAACTTAAAGGAAGAGACTTTTCACCAATACATTTCTTGAGTACTTCAAAGTAGTCAGGTCCTATTAAAGACCAAAACTTTTTATAAAATTCGGCAGATAAGCCATCCAGCCCTGGTACCTTCCCTGAAGAAAGACCCTTTACAGCAGCAGTGACTTCCTCAAATGTTAAATCAGTTTCCAAGAGTTGTTTTTGTTCTGAAGTTAGAACAGGGAGGTCCTGTAACAGTTCATCCTTAGATTGTTCATCTGTGGCTTCAGCAGCAAAAAGATCAGAATAGAAGTCAACAGCAAGTCTGCGCATTGTCACAGGATCTGAAGTTTCTTGTCCATCATTGTCTTTTAAACAGTACATTTGTTTCTCCTGTCCTGCTTTACGCTCCAAGTTGAAAAAGAAGGAGGTTGGGCCATCCATGTCCTTTATGTTCAGAAAACGGCTCCTTACAAGCGCCCCTTTAACTTTTTCATTTAAGATGGAGCTGAGCTGATTCTTTTTTTCAGTCCAAAGTTCATGCAATTGTTCTGCATCATTTACAAACATACTTTTTTCAATGTCAAGAATTTCCTTTTCCAGCAGTTCTACTGTATTTTTTAAAACCAGGGAGGAAAAGCCTTTGTACTGTTGGCAATAAGTCTTTATGTGCACTTTACCGATTTCCCACCATTGAATAATACTTTCATAAAGGCACTTCTCACTTTTCCAAGTTTCCCAAAAAGATTTAAAATTTTCACAAAAACATTTATCCTCCAACAGTTTATCATTAAAATGCCAGTAGTAACTCGTATGGGTTCTATTCACCAATAAACAATCAACAGTGACAAATTTGTGATCAGAAAAAGACGCAGGAAAAATAGCTGCATTGAATACTCTATTTCTCATGTTTTGTGATGTATAAAACCTATCCAAACGTGCTCCAAAAATCCTATCATTGCTAATTTTGACCCAAGTGTACTGCTTTATTAAAGGATTATTCTCTCTCCATACGTCTGTCAGGTTAAAACTTTTTGTGACTCTAGTCAGACAAGAAGATGACTGCATATGAGGCTCATCGCTATTTCTATCTTGTGTGAAATCTAGAGTGCAATTCCAGTCTCCTCCTAATATGATAAAATCACCAGTTTGC
>NW_020527228.1:0-46924 GCF_003368295.1 Carassius auratus | reverse complement strand
AAGAAGAAGAAGAGAAGAAGAAGAAGAAGAAGAATTAAAGCTGCAAGCAGCGATGAACGGGCCCTCGCACCCGGGCTCACCGCCATCGTGTGGCTTTAGTAAAAAGTGTGACGTTGAGAAATATGCATTTAAACTCATAAATATAAGTGCAAATATAAAGTTTATTCCATATGTGTGCCAATCTTCCTGTTGCCAGCAGGTGGCGCTATCGTTATAATGGAATATTGGCCTTCAGATGTGTTCAAGCCAGGACCCTTATCACACATGTGAAGTTTGGGCAAGATCGACATTTTATGCCTGAGTTATAACATCTTTTATTCCCATGGCGAGACATCGAACTTCGTCATGGCGACATGGACAGCCTTTTAACAAAAACTCAAGATCTTCACAACTAAACATCACACAGGTCTTTAGATTAGACTGACCACAAAAAAAGACATTGATGTCATAAAATTCTAGGAGTAGTTTGTCACAGTGTAAAATATGTCACTTCCTGTTGCCAATAGTGGCGCTATGACTATAACTGAATATTGGCATGTAGATCTGTTCAGGTGAAAAGAGTCTTATCAAAAATGTGAAGTTTGGGCAGATTGGACATTGTATGTGTGAGTTATAGCACCATCATTTTTCATGGCGAATCATCGAAATTTGTCAGGCCGCCATGGACACGCCCTTTAACGAAACCTCAATTCCTTCGCAATTTAACATGGCAAAGGGCTTTAGATTACACTGACCAAGTTTGGTGTTGATCTGAATAAATCTCTAGGAGGAGTTCGTTAAAATACAACCCCTGAAAATGACAAAACAACACCAATTTTGCAGGGAAAATTAAAATAACCGACTTCCTGTTGGGATTCGGGTTTCGTACCAAGAGACTTTTTGTAGCTTTGGTGTGTTACATATGTTTACCGATTTTCGTACATGTATATGACATGTAGCTCGAGGCGCATCCCATTGAAAATGTATAGGTGGCGCTATCGAGCCATTTTGCCACACCCAATGGAATATTAGCCTCCAGATGTGTTCAGGTCAGTACTCTTATCAAAACATTGAAGTTTGGGCAAGATCTGATATTTTATGACTGAGTTACAACAACTTCTACTCCCATGGCGAGACATCGAACTTTGACATGGCGCCATGGACACGCCCTTTAACGAAAACTCAAGATCTTCTCAATTTTAACATCGTACAGGCCTTTAGATTAGACTGACGACAAAAAAGACATTGATGTCAAAAATTTCTAGGAGTAGTTTGTCGCAGCGTAAAATATGTCACTTCCTGTTGCCAATAGGTGGCGCTATGACTATAACTGAATATGGTCATGTCAAACTATTCAGGACAGGAGTCTCATCCAAACATGTGAAGTTTGGGGCAGATTGGTCATTGTATGTCTGAGTTATAGCAACTTCCTGTTTCATGGCGAATCATCGAAATTCGCCAGGCCGCCACACACAGGCCCTTTAACGAAAACTCAAAAGCTTCGCAATTTAACATCGCAAAGGCCTTTAGATTAGGCATACCAAATTTGGTGTTGATCTGAATTAATCTCTAGGAGGAGTTCGTTAAAATACAACGCATGGAAATGACAAAAATGACACAAAATTTGCTCATAATATTAGTAATAACTGACTTCCTGTTGGGTTTCGGATTTTGCTCCAAGAGACTTTTTTGTAGGTATTGGAGAGTTACATGTGTATACCGATTTTCTTACATGTACATGAAACGTAGCTCGAGGCGCACACCGTTGAACGTGTATAGGTGGCGCTGTTGAGCCATTTTGCCACACCCACTTCTGAAACCCATATCAGACGTAAATTTTCGCCAGTTCTGAGGTGTGTGCAAAGTTTCATGACTTTTCGAGCATGTTTAGGCCCTCAAAAATGCGATTCATCTTAGAGAAGAAGAATAATAATAATAATAATAATAATAATAATAATAACGGAGCAATTCCAAAGAGGGTCCTCACACCATCGGTGCTCGGGCCCTAATAAACGGAGCAATTCCAAGAGGGTCCTCACCACCATCGGTGCTCGGGCCCTAATTAAAGCTGCAAGCAGCGATGAACGGGCCCTCGCACCCGGGCTCACCGGCAAGCGAGTGGCTTTAGTTAATAGGTGAACGGTGAGAAAATATGCCGTTTAACTCAAATATAAGTAGAATATATCAATGTTTATTCCATAATATGTGCCAATCTTCCTGTTGCCAGCAGGTGGCGCTATCATTATAGTGGAATATTAACCTTCAGATGTGTTCAGGGGCAGGACTTTTGTCGAACATGTGAGGTTTGGGGAGGATTGGACATTCTATGCCTGAGTTACAACAACATCCTATTTCATGGCGAAACATCAAAATTTGTCAGGCCGCCATGGACACGCCCTTTAACGAAACCTCAAGATCTTCGCAATTTAAGATCGCAAAAGGCTTTAGATTACACTGACCAAGTTTGGTGTTGATCTGAATAAATCTCTAGGAGGAGTTCGTTAAAGTCCAACCCCTGAAAATGGCCAAAACAACACTAATTTTGCAGAGAAAATTCCAAATAACTGACTTCCTGTTGGATTCGGATTTCGTACCAAGAGACTTTTTTCGTAGATATTGGTGTGTTACATGTGTGTACCGATTTTTGTACATGTACGTGAAACATAGCTCGATGCGCACTCCGTTTAAAGTGTATATGCACTCCGTTGAAAGTGTATAGGTGGCGCTATCGAGCCATTTTGCCACACTCGATGGAATATTGGCCTTCAGATCTGTTTCAGGCCAGGACCCTTATCACACAAGTGAAGTTTGGGCAAGATCGGACATTTTATGCCTGAGTTATAACATCTTTTATTCCGATGGCGAGACATTCGAACTTCATCACGGCGCCATGGACACACCTTTTAACAAAAACTCAAGATCTTCACAACTAAACATCACACAGGTCTTTAGATTAGACTGACCACAAAAAAAGACATTGATGTCATAAAATTTCTAGGAGTAGTTTGTCGCAGTGTAAAATATGTAACTTCCTGTTGCCAATAGGTGGCGCTATGACTATAACTGAATATTGGCATGTAGATCTGTTCAGGTGAAGAGTCTTATCAAAAATGTGAAGTTTGGGGCGGATTGGACATTGTATGTGTGAGTTATAGCACATTCATTTTTCATGGCGAATCATCGAAATTTGTCAGGCCGCCATGGACACGCCCTTTAACGAAACCTCAATTCCTTCGCAATTTAACATGGCAAAGGGCTTTAGATTACACTGACCAAGTTTGGTGTTGATCTGAATAAATCTCTAGGAGGAGTTCGTTAAAATACAACCCCTGAAAATGACAAAAACAACACCAATTTTGCAGGGAAAATTAAAAATAACCGACTTCCTGTTGGGATTCGGATTTCGTACCAAGAGACTTTTTTGTAGCTATTGGTGTGTTACATATGTTTACCGATTTTCGTACATGTATATGACATGTAGCTCGAGGCGCACTCCATTGAAAATGTATAGGTGGCGCTATCGAGCCATTTTGCCACACCCAATGGAATATTGGCCTCCAGATGTGTTCAGGTCAGTACTCTTATCAAACATTTGAAGTTTGGGCAAGATCTGATATTTTATGACTGAGTTACAACAACAACTACTCCCATGGCGAGACATCGAACTTTGACATGGCGCCATGGACACGCCCTTTAACGAAAACTCAAGATCTTCTCAATTTAACATCGTACAGGCCTTTAGATTAGACTGACGACAAAAAAGACATTGATGTCAAAAATTTCTAGGAGTAGTTTGTCGCAGAGTAAAATATGTCACTTCCTGTTGCCAATAGGTGGCGCTATGACTATAACTGAATATGGTCGTGTCAAACTGTTCAGGACAGGAGTCTCATCCAACATGTGAAGTTTGGGGCAGATTGGTCATTGTATGTCTGAGTTATAGCAACTTCCTGTTTCATGGCGAATCATCGAAATTCGCCAGGCCGCCACACACAGGCCCTTCAACGAAAACTCAAAAGCTTCGCAATTTAACATCGCAAAGGCCTTTAGATTAGGCATACCAAATTTGGTGTTGATCTGAATTAATCTCTAGGAGGAGATCGTTAAAATACAACGCATGGAAATGACAAAAATGACACAAAATTTGCTCATAATATTAGAAATAACCGACTTCCTGTTGGGTTTCAGATTTTGCTCCAAGAGACTTTTTTGTAGGTATTGGAGAGTTACATGTGTATACCGATTTTCATACATGTACATGAAACGTAGCTCGAGGCGCACACCGTTGAACGTGTATAGGTGGCGCTGTTGAGCCATTTTGGCACACCCACTTCTGAAACCCATATCAGACGTAAATTTTCGCCAGTTCTGAGGTGTGTGCAAAGTTTCATGACTTCTCGAGCATGTTTAGGCCCTCAAAAATGCGATTCATCTTAGAGAAGAATAATAATAATAATAATTAAAGCTGCAAGCAGCGATGAACGGGCCCTCGCACCCGGGCTCCCCGCCAGCGAGTGGCATTAGTAAAAAGGTGAACTGCAAGAAATATGCATTTAAAGTCATAAATATAATTGGAATATATCAAATTATATTCCATATATGTTCCAATCTTCCTGTTGCCAGCAGGTGGTGCTATCATTTTAATGGAATATTGGCCTTCAGATGTGTTTAGGGAAGGACTCTTATCGAACATGTGAAGTATGGGGAAGATCGAACATTTTATGCCTGAGTTACAACAACTTCTCTTGCTGTGGCGAGACATCAAATTTTGCCAAGGAGTTATGGACACGCCCTTAAAAAAAAATCAAGATCTCCATAATTTAACATTGCACAGGCCTTTAGATTAGACTGACCACAAAAAAATTACATTTCTGTCAAAAGATTTCTAGGAGTAGCTTGTGGCAGCATAAAACATGTCACTTCCTGTTGCCAGCAGGTGGCGCTATGACTATAACTCAATATGGGCATGTAGATCTGTTAAGGGAAGAAGTCTTATCTAACATGTGAAGTTTGGGGCAGATTGGACATTGTATGTCTGAGTTACAGCAACTTCCTTTTTCATGGTGAAACATCGTAATTTGTCAGGCCGCCATGGACACGCCCTTTATCGAAACCTCAAGATCTTCGCAATTTAACATTGCAAAGGTCTTTAGATTTAACTGACCAAGTTTGGTGTTGATCGGAATAAATTTCTAGGAGGAGTTCGTTAAAGTACAACCCCTGAAAATGGCAAAAAAAAAATGCCAATTTTGCAGAGAAAATTCTAAATAACCGACTTCCTGTTGGGATTCGGATTTCGTACCAAGAGACTTTTTTGTAGGTATTGGTGTGTTACATGTGTGTACTGATTTTTGTAAATGCACGTGAAACATAGCTCGAGGTGCACTCCGTTGAAAATGTATAGGTGGCGCTATGGAGCCATTTCGCCACACCCAATGGAATATTGGCCTTCAGTTGTGTTCAGGCCAGGACTCTTATCAAACATGTGAAGTTTGGGGAAGATCAGACATTTTATGCCTGAGTTACAAATTTTATTCCCATGGCGAGACATCAAACTTTGTCACGTCGCCAAGGACACACCCTTTATCGAAAACTCAAGATAATCACAATTCACTATCGCAAAGGCCTTTAGATTAAACTGACCATAACACAATTTAGATTTTATTAGATTTCTAGGAGTAGTTCATTGCAGCGTAAGGCATTCACTTCCTGTTGCCAGCAGGTGGCGCTATGACTATAACTAAATTTGGGAATGTTGATCTGTTCAGGTCAGGAGTCTTATCAAACATGTGAAGTTTGGTGCAGATTGGACATTTTATGTCTAAGTTATAGCAACTTCATTTTTCATGGCGAAACATCGAAATTCACCAAGCCGCCACAGACACGCCCTCAAACGAAAACTCTAGATCTTCGCAATTTAACATCGCAAAGGCCTTTAGATTACACTGACAAACTTTGGTGTTGATCTGAATAAATCTCTAGGAGGAGTTCGTTAAAGTACAACCTCCGGAAATGGCAAAAATGACAAAATTTTGGATGAGAAAAAAAATAATAACTGACTTCCTGTTGGAATTTGGATTTCGTACCAAGAGACTTTTTTGTAGATATTGGTGTGTTACATGTGTGTACCGATTTTCATACAAGTACGTGAAACGTAGCTCAAGATGCACTTCATTGAAAATTTATAGGTGGCGCTGTCGAGCCATTTTGCCACACCCACCTTAGCAAACCATTGCATACCTAATATTTTTCCAGCTCTGACGTGTGTGCCAAGTTTCATGACTTTTCGAGAAAGTTTCAGAAAAAAAAAATAAAAAAATAAATATAGCTGCAAGCAGCGATGGCGGGCTCAAGCCACCAATGCCATCGCCACCCCGGTGGCATCAGGTAAACTGTGCCCAGCGGGCACATGCATTCACAATATCCCTCTGGCAGTGAGGTTTTAAAGGGTATGGCGGTTAAAGGGTTAATCCGAATCATCTACACTTTAAAATCACATTCACAGAACAATATATATATATATATTTAGTAACACTTTACAATAAGATTTCATTTATAAACATTATGTTAACATGAACAATATTTATATAGCATTCATTCATGTCATTTAATATTCCAAACTTAAACATTAAAACATTGTTTTATTGTGATTTTTTTTCCAAGCACATTTTACCAATTCCAAGCCATATCAATCTTAATAACTACCATTATTTTTTATTTAATCATTTATGAGTGCTATACAATATTCCAGGAAAGCTGGAAGAGAAAAACTCCTTATATTCATGTGTGCAGAATCATTAGGCATGTTTTCTTTTACAGATGAAATGCGCTAAAAAAGAGTTTTAACTCAAACGTTTTTAACTCAAAGTCGAAAATTATGAAATACCCATGAGAAATATCAAACACAAATGCAATACAGAAATGGATAAGTTAAGATTTGACCATTGTACAAAAATGCTGACTGGGTCATGAGGTCAGAAAAGAAGAAGAAAAAAAAAAACAGGTCAAGAAGAACTGACAAAAATAATTGCAAAATAATTAGGAATTAATGTGAAGATTAATTTTTAGTAAATTCTGCAAGACAGACTTTCAGGAAAGGAGGTGGAATAAAAATGAGCTCCTAAATCTTAACCCCGGATTCAGGAAAATATATTCCTCAAAACCATCGGACAAGAGGAGGTGGTGCTGGTCCTTCACGAGTCACTCTAATTTGTTCATAAAGCCTATATATAAAGTCTTAATATGTAGTATTTCACAATACTTCATGGTATTCTAATTAAATCATTTTTTGGAATCTTAGATCTCTCAGAACCTGACACATTGTAATTCTGAGACTCCAGGAAAGTGGCAGTTCTGTAAAATGTTGGCACTGGAGACTAAATGCTCCCTGATAGTTTCACAACTAATTCACTTAACACACACACACACACACACACACACATTACCCACAGTGACAGAGGGACAGAGTGACATCAGATGTATGATAGTTTTTTAATTTTCTATCATCCATATAGTGTTGTATAGTCATGAAACTATGCATATTTCCTCAGAATGACTTGTCTTCTATGTGTAAATTTTTTTTAAGTGTTTAGAAGCTGCACTTAAAAAAATAAAAGACATTTACTGGTTACTTTTTTACTAATATTTTAAAAAATCACCACGACAAAACCATTCAAGCCATTCAAAATTCATCCGCACCTGTACTGTAAGATACATTCTTTAAACTGGTAAAAGAGGATGTGGTGCTGATCCTTCAAGTCACTCAAAACGTATCTGTCCATAAAGCCTATAAATAATTATTCTTAATATACAGTTCACAATACTTCAGCTTGTTATTCTAATTAAGTGAATGTAATTTTATCAGTAAAATACATAAAATTCATATTATTTTTCTTTGAAAGATTTCTATAAATGATTTAAATCATACTTGTTGCTACAATAATTATTTAAAAGTAATCCTATAGCTCCATCTGGTGGCCATTATTGGTACTAAGAATTGCAAGCTTGATTTATAAGTTATGATAGTTTTAAATTTATGCTGGCTCTTGAAAATGATAAAGCTATGAAACTTACTGTGCTTCCTTCAAATGATGACTTCTACGTATATAAAAAATTATGAAGAGTTGGAATTAAAAATTTTAAAGATATAGTAAAATTACTATTGTATTTTTTTTATGTTACTTTAATAAATCGCTATGGCCACACCATTTAAGGTATCCTAAACCCATTCGCAATTTAACATCTTCAGTATATGGCTTCATGTTAAAACAGTTTGGTGTGAACTACTTGTGTCTTCTTGGAGGAGAATGAATTCATTTACAGGCTGAGTTTATCATAAATCCACAATAACATTTATGAGTTCTGTATCAATCAGTGTTGTTGTTTGTTTATTTTTTATTTATTTTTTTCATAGGAAGATAACTGACCCTTTACTCTCCTTTTTAATAAATGTGCTTATAAACCAAGAACAAGCTATTTATAGCTGTATTTATAAACTGCTTACTACTGACTATTAATATTGGGACAAGGCTTTGTGAAGCATGAACTGACTATTTACTAATGAGTGCAGTTATTATAAAGTGTTATCAATGCATTTGCTAATCTTAACAAATTAGACATTATTTTACAGTGTTATCAAATCCCTTAAATGATTTGTAAGTGTTTTGTAATGATTTTATTGACCTAAAAGCATTTGTGAAAGTTCTGCTTGCATTAGAGCTTAGTCTTGATCTGTGAGCTGAACAGATTTACTGTTACATCCATGAGATTATGTAAATTCAAATAAATATCATGTCACAGGATGTCAGAGGTCAGTATCAAATTAGTTTGAAATTATTATTTGCAGCACAAATAAGGTTTTTTAGGATTTTTAAAAATCCCTAAAACTGTCAGAAAAGGATAAGGCCTAAGATTTCTATGTGAGTGGCTAAATTTGTTTGTTTTTATAACTATAATGCATAAACTATGAAACTATACAAAATGTATAAAAAAGTACAAGTTATTCTTTTCCAATGTTTTTAATTTATTTAATTTTTTTTTTTTTTTTTTTTTTTGGATTTACATTTAAAAAAATTAGCCTACGGCGATCATTCTAAACATCTTGAATAAAACCTGTCAATATTTATTATAGACCACTATAACTGTGTATAATCTAACAAACGAGTTTATTATGAAAATAAAAGCGTGTACACCAGATAACTTGGACGATAAAGAAATTGCTAACAATAGTATAATAGAGCATGTTTTAGGTTTTTAGGCGTTTAGATGCAGAAATGGACAAATCAAATGTAAAATAAAATGTAATTGATTTAATTAAATATAGATTAAGTCTTGTTAGAGCAAAATAATAAATAAATTCGTACACACATTAAAAAAGCAGCCAAGATGAATGAGTTTAATTTTTTTATATAGATTAAAATTGAAGACAGAAGCAGCTGGTATATGCGGTCACTTAATATTCAAATCCAGTAGATCCACTTCAGATTTAATTCTCAACAGTTTATGTTCACGTGGCTGTTTTCGTTTATATTAGCCAAGCTATTATGTATTTTGAAATAATCTTGTCCGTGATGTGTTCGTTCTTACGACGAAAGGCAGAATCCTGCAGCTCGAGAGATATATGTTATTCTGCCAGTCGCGCTTTCAAATAGTCTTGCACACTTAAACGGGTCACAAACACCTGCATTTAGCTCGTGTTGTGTTATAATGGATGTATTGTGTGCATTTATGGCAATAATTTATTTTAAAAAGCTCTTAAACAAGAATAAATTCGTTTGTTTTGAGCTCTGAGACACTGTGCGCGCTGATCGGAGGCAGTGATTTCAGATAGGCAGCCGCAAATATTTCATTTTCACACAAACAGTTCAAAAACATCTTAATTTAGCTCTTGGTGTGCTCTAATTGGTGAATTGTGTGATATCGCTGCAATACTTTATTTTTAATAGCTATAAAACAAGAATAAACTCGTTTTTTCTGAGCTCATCATTCCACACGCTCCTGCTCAGAGCGGTGATTCATCTCTCGTGTTTCTCACGTATCACTGACCACACATCAATTATTAATGAGCCCTGACCTGATACGTAATAATCATATATGTTGGTTTAGCTTGTCACTGTGAATTAAATCCAAGTATTTATTTGTATTTTAACCGATTTAAAATCGAAACCAAAAGACAGTCTCCTCCCTTTTTTAGTCTGGTAACTGAACCTGTAGGGGCGCTATTTCTCTCAGACAATGGAAGTCTAAGCACACACACTCAAACAGATGGACAGAGTGAGATGAGATGTCTGACAGTTTTTTTAATTTTCTGTTATCCATACAGTGTTGTAAAGTCATGAAACTATGCATATTTACTCAGAATAACTTTTTTTTCTGTATGAAAATAGGTTTTGAAGTGTTTGGAATTTAAAAATGCAGGAAAATTAATAATTCCATCTTTATTGTCATTTAAAAAAATCACCACGACAAAACCATCCAAGCTATCCAAAACCCATTCACAATTTAAGTTCCTCAATGTTTTTTCAACATGTAGACCAAGTTTGGTGTGTATAGTGTTACTCTCCTCTGAGCAGTATGCATTAATTCACGGCTAAATGTAAAAAATAATCCACATTCAAATCAAAATAGCCGACTTCCTGTTGGTCGTAGCTGATGACTGTGAATTAGAAAGTTGTCCGTCTTGATAAGAACAATTTTTGTACTGAGTTTGGTGTCTGTAGCTAAAACTAACCCCCCCACTTTTGACAAAAGGTGGCGCTATAGAGTGCCTATTCCACGCCCTCTTATGAACTTTTGCCAGTGTCTAGCTGTCACTAATACTGATATGTGTTCTGAGTTTGATGAAATTCTAAGCATGTTATATGCCTCAAAATCACCTGAGAAGTATTCCAGTTTGACATGTTGCCACGGCAACAATTTTTTAGATATCAATATCCCCCTTGCAGATTTATATCAGCTGTGTTTTAACATTATTCTGATGAAGTTTGAAGCAAATCGAGTAATAATAAGATGCTGAATTCAAATCATTTTGAAAATGACACACTTCCTTCTGCCAGTTGGTGGCGCTATAACTTTGACTCCTAATAGTCACATATATGCGATCGACATCATACAACGAATAATCTGATGAAGTTTGATTAAAATCAGGAAATGTATGTGGATGGTATTAGACACTTCCTGTTTCTAATTTCTCGCCATAATTTCAACGCCTCGCCACGAGCAAACCGTTCGAGATATCAAAAATCCCCTGGCAATTTTTCATCCCCAGTGTCTTGAGATCATGTTGACCGAGTTTGGCGGCAATCGAGAAAAAAACCTATGACAAGTATTTCAAATTCCAGAGCATGCGCTTTTTACATAACTCTAAATAGCTGACTTCCTGTTGGGTGGAGCCTATGACATGCAATACGAAAGTTGTTCGGCACGATGAGATCTATATGTGTACTGAGTTTCATATGAATATGTGCAAGTATGTGTGAGCTATACATCAACATTTCTGACTGTGTTCCAGGGGGCGCCGTAGAGCCCCTGTGCCACGCCCTGGTCCCAGCCTCTGCAGGCTCCTAAAGGCCACAGATTCCAAAGTGTGCGCAAATTTTCAAGAGTTTTTGAGTATGTTAAGGACCCCCAAAGCCCCCACAACTTTGACGAAAAATTTGAATACTAAACCCTAAATAGCCAACTTCCTGTTGGGCGGAGCCTATGATATGCAATACAAAAGTTGTTTGGATTGATGAGATTTATATGTGTACCGAGTTTCATACGTCTACGAGCAAGAATGTATGATATATGGCCCTCCATATTCCAGGGGGCGCTGTAGAGCCCCTGTGCCACGCCCGTGTATCAGTCTCTGCCCGGCCCTAATGGCCGCAGGTTCCAATCTGTGTGCCAATTTTCAAGACTTTTTAAGCACGTTAAGGGCCCCAAAAGCCCCCGAGACGTTGGAAAAAAAAAAATAATAATAATAATAATAATAATAAAAAATAATCCTAAGGAAAACAATAGGCCTCTCGCCCTTTGGGCTTGAGCCCTAATAATAATAATAAACAACACAGAAACAAGAGGGTCCTCACACCATCGGTGCTCGGGCCCTAATTAAAGCTGCAAGCAGCGATGAACGGGCCCTCGCACCCGGGCTCCCCGCCAGCGAGTGGCATTAGTAAAAAGGTGAACGGTGAGAAATATGCATTTAAAGTCATAAATATAATTAGAATATATCAAATTATATTCCATATATGTTCCAATCTTCCTGTTGCCAGCAGGTGGTGCTATCATTTTAATGGAATATTGGCCTTCAGATGTGTTTAGGGAAGGACTCTTATCGAACATGTGAAGTATGGGGAAGATCGAACATTTTATGCCTGAGTTACAACTTCTCTTGCTGTGGCGAGACATCAAATTGTGCCAAGGCGTTATGGACACGCCCTTTAACAAAAACTCAAGATCTCCATAATTTAACATTGCACAGGCCTTTAGACTAGACTGACCACAAAAAAATTACACTTCTGTCAAAAGATTTCTAGGAGTAGCTTATGGCAGCATAAAACATGTCACTTCCTGTTGCCAGCAGGTGGCGCTATGACTATAACTGAATATGGGCATGTAGATCTGTTAAGGGCAGAAGTCTTATCTAACATGTGAAGTTTGGGGCAGATTGGACATTGTATGTCTGAGTTACAGCAACTTCCTTTTTCATGGTGAAACATCGTAATTTGTCAGGCCGCCATGGACACGCCCTTTATCGAAACCTCAAGATCTTCGCAATTTTACATTGCAAAAGCCTTTAGATTTAACTGACCAAGTTTGGTGTTGATCGGAATAAATTTCTAGGAGGAGTTCGTTAAAGTACAACCCCTGAAAATGGCAAAAAAAACGCCAATTTTGCAGAGAAAATTCTAAATAACCGACTTCCTGTTGGGATTCGGATTTCGTACCAAGAGACTTTTTTGTAGGTATTGGTGTGTTACATGTGTGTACCGATTTTTGTAAATGCACGTGAAACATAGCTCGAGGTGCACTCCGTTGAAAATGTATAGGTGGCGCTATGGAGCCATTTCGCCACACCCAATGGAATATTGGCCTTCAGTTGTGTTCAGGCCAGGACTCTTATCAAACATGTGAAGTTTGGGGAAGATCAGACATTTTATGCCTGAGTTACAAATTTTATTCCCATGGCGAGACATCAAACTTTGTCACGTTGCCAAGGACACACCCTTTATCGAAAACTCAAGATAATCACAATTCACTATCGCAAAGGCCTTTAGATTAAACTGACCATAACACAATTTAGATTTTATTAGATTTCTAGGAGTAGTTCATTGCAGCGTAAAGCATTCACTTCCTGTTGCCAGCAGGTGGCGCTATGACTATAACTAAATTTGGGAATGTTGATCTGTTCAGGTCAGGAGTCTTATCAAACATGTGAAGTTTGGTGCAGATTGGACATTTTATGTCTAAGTTATAGCAACTTCATTTTTCATGGCGAAACATCGAAATTCGCCAAGCCGCCACAGACACGCCCTCAAACGAAAACTCTAGATCTTCGCAATTTAACATCGCAAAGGCCTTTGGATTACACTGACAAACTTTGGTGTTGATCTGAATAAATCTCTAGGAGGAGTTCGTTAAAGTACAACCCCCGGAAATGGCAAAAATGACAAAATTTCGGATGAGAAAAAAAATAATAACTGACTTCCTGTTGGGATTTGGATTTCGTACCAAGAGACTTTTTTGTAGATATTGGTGTGTTACATGTGTGTACCGATTTTCATACAAGAACGTGAAACGTAGCTCAAGATGCACTTCGTTGAAAATTTATAGGTGGCGCTGTCGAGCCATTTTGCCACACCCACCTTAGCAAACCATTGCATACCTAATATTTTTCCAGCTCTGACGTGTGTGCCAAGTTTCATGACTTTTCGAGAAAGTTTCAGAAAAATAATAATAATAATAATAATAATAATAATAATAATAAACAACACAGAAACAAGAGGGTCCTCACACCATCGGTGCTCGGGCCCTAATTAAAGCTGCAAGCAGCGATGAACGGGCCCTCGCACCCGGGCTCACCGCCATCGTGTGGCTTTAGTAAAAAGGTGAACATTGAGAAATATGCATTTAATGTCCTAAATATAAGTGGAATATATCAAAGTATATCCCATATATGTGCCAATCTTACTGTTGCCAGCAGGTGGCGCTATCATTATAATGGAATATTGGCCTTCAGATGTGTTCAGGCCAGGACTCTTATCAAACATGTGAAGTTTGGGGAAGATTGAACATTTTATGCTTGAGTTACAACAACTTCTCTTGCCGTGGCAAGACATCAAATTTTGACATGGCGCCATGGAAACGCCCTTTAACAAAAACTCAAGATCTCCAAAAGTTAACATCGCACAGGCCTTTAGATTAGACTGACCACAAAAAAGACATTGATGTCAAAAATTTCTAGGAGTAGTTTGTCACAGCGTAAAACATGTCAGTTCCTGTTGCCAATAGGTGGCGCTATGACTATAACTGAATGTGGGCATGTAGATCTGTTAAGGGCAGAAGTTTTATCTAACATGTGAAGTTTGGGGCAGATTGGACATTGTATGTCTGAGTTACAGCAACTTCCTTTTTCATGGCGAAACATCGAAATTTGTCAGGCCGCCATGGACACACCCTTTAACGAAATCTAAAGATCTTCGCAATTTAACATCGCAAAGGGCTTAAGATTACACTGACCAGGTTTGGTGTTTATCTGAATAAATCTCTAGGAGGAGTTCGTTAAAGTACAACCCCTGAAAATGGCAAAAACAACGGCAATTTTGCAGAGAAAATTCTAAATAACCGACTTCCTGTTGGGATTCGGATTTCGTACCAAGAGACTTTTTTGTAGGTATTGGTGTGT
This sequence comes from Carassius auratus, assembly GCF_003368295.1. Taxonomy (NCBI): domain Eukaryota; kingdom Metazoa; phylum Chordata; class Actinopteri; order Cypriniformes; family Cyprinidae; genus Carassius; species Carassius auratus. The sequence continues at coordinate 32,055 of NW_020527228.1, read as the reverse complement.
TACATGTGTATACCGATTTTTGTACATGTACGTGAAACATAGCTTGAGGCGCACTCTGTTGAAAGTGTATAGGTGGCGCTATCAAGCCATTTTGCCACACCTGATGGAATTTTGGCCTTCAGATGTGTTCAGGCCAGGACTCTTATCACACATGTGAAGTTTGGGGAAGATCGGACATTTTATGCCTGAGTTATAACATCTTTTATTCCCATGGCGAGACATCGAACTTCGTGACGGCGCCATGGACACGCCTTTTAACGAAAACTCAAGATCTTCTCAATTTAACATCGTACAGGCCTTTAGATTAGACTGACGACAAAAAAGACATTGATGTCAAAAATTTCTAGGAGTAGTTTGTCGCAGCGTAAAATATGTCACTTCCTGTTGCCAATAGGTGGCGCTATGACTATAACTGAATATGGTCATGTCAAACTGTTCAGGACAGGAGTCTCATCCAACATGTGAAGTTTGGGGCAGATTGGTCATTGTATGTCTGAGTTATAGCAACTTCCTGTTTCATGGCGAATCATCGAAATTCGCCAGGCCGCCACACACAGGCCCTTCAACGAAAACTCAAAAGCTTCGCAATTTAACATCGCAAAGGCCTTTAGATTAGGCATACCAAATTTGGTGTTGATCTGAATTAATCTCTAGGAGGAGTTCGTTAAAATACAACGCATGGAAATGACAAAAATGACACAAAATTTGCTCATAATATTAGAAATAACCGACTTCCTGTTGGGTTTCGGATTTTGCTCCAAGAGACTTTTTTGTAGGTATTGGAGAGTTACATGTGTATACCGATTTTCATACATGTACATGAAACGTAGCTCGAGGCGCACACCGTTGAACGTGTATAGGTGGCGCTGTTGAGCCATTTTGGCACACCCACTTCTGAAACCCATATCAGACGTAAATTTTCGCCAGTTCTGAGGTGTGTGCAAAGTTTCATGACTTTTCGAGCATGTTTAGGCCCTCAAAAATGCGATTCATCTTAGAGAATAATAATAATAATAATAATAATAATAATAATAATAATAATAATAATAATAATAATAATAATAATAATAATAATAATAATAAACGGAGCAATTCCAAGAGGGTCCTCACACCATCGGTGCTCGGGCCCTAATTAAAGCTGCAAGCAGCGATGAACGGGCCCTCGCACCCGGGCTCACCGCCATCGTGTAGCTTTAGTAAAAAGGTGAACGGTGAGAAATATGCATTTCAAATCGTAAATATAAGTGGAATATATCAAAGTCATTTATTATGTGCCAATCTCCCTGTTGCCAACAGGTGGCGCTATCATTATAATGGAATATTGGCCTTCAGATGTGTTCAGGCCTGGACTCTTATCAAACATGTGAAGTTTGGGGAAGATTGAACATTTTATGCTTGAGTTACAACAATTTCTCTTGCTGTGGCAAGACATCAAATTTTGTCATGGCGCCATGGAAACGCCCTTTAACAAAAACTCAAGATCTCCAAAAGTTAACATTGCACAGGCCTTTAGATTAGACTGACCACAAAATATATGTTAATCTCAAAAAAATTATAGGAGTAGTTTGTCGCAGCGTAAAACATGTCACTTCCTGTTGCCAATAGGTGGCGCTATGACTATAACTGAATGTGGGCATGTAGATCTGTTAAGGGCAGAAGTTTTATCTAACATGTGAAGTTTGGGGCAGATTGGACATTGTATATCTGAGTTACAGCAACTTCCTTTTTCATGGCGAAACATCGAAATTTGTCAGGCCGCCATGGACACGCCCTTTAACGAAATCTAAAGATCTTCGCAATTTAACATCGCAAAGGGCTTAAGATTACACTGACCAGGTTTGGTGTTGATCTGAATAAATCTCTAGGAGGAGTTCGTTAAAGTACAACCCCTGAAAATGGCAAAAACAACGCCAATTTTGTGGAGAAAATTCTAAATAACCGACTTCCTGTTGGGATTCGGATTTCGTACCAAGAGACTTTTTTGTAGGTATTGGTGTGTTACATGTGTATACCGATTTTTGTACATGTACGTGAAACATAGCTCGAGGCGCACTCTTTTGAAAGTGTATAGGTGGCGCTATCGAGCCATTTTGCAACACCTGATGGAATTTTGGCCTTCAGATGTGTTCAGGCCAGGACTCTTATCACAAATGTGCAGTTTGGGGAAGATCGGACATTTTATGCCTGAGTTATAACATATTTTATTCCCATGGCGAGACATCGAACTTCGTGACGGCGCCATGGACACGCCTTTTAACGAAAACTCAAGATCTTCACAGCTTAACATCGCAGAGGCCTTTAGATTAGACTGACCACAAAAAATACATTGATGTCATAAAATTTCTAGGAGTAGTTCATTGCAGTGTAAAATATGTAACTTCCTGTTGCCAATAGGTGGCGCTATGGTTTTAACTGAATATGGGCATGTAAATATGTTCAGGCCAGGAGTCTTATTAAACATGTGAAGTATTGGGCACATTGGACATTGCATGTCGGAGTTATAGCAACTTCATTTTTCATGGCGAATCATCGAAATTCGACAGGCCGCCACGGACACGCCCATTAACGAAAACTCAAAAGCTTCGCAATTTCACATCGCAAAGGCCTTCAGATTAGGCATACCAAATTTGGTGTTGATCTGAATGAATCTCTAGGAGGAGTTCGTTAAAATACAACGCATGGAAATGACAAAAATGACACAAAATTTGCTCATAATATTAGTAAGAACCGACTTCCTGTTGGGTTTCGGATTTTGCTCCAAGAGACTTTTTTGTAGGTATTGGAGAGTTACATGTGTATACCGATTTTCATACATGTACATAAAACGTAGCTCGAGGCGCACACCGTTGAACGTGTATAGGTGGCGCTGTTGAGCCATTTTGCCACACCCACTTCTGAAACCCATATCAGACGTAAATTTTCGCCAGTTCGGAGGTGTGTGCAAAGTTTCATGACTTTTCGAGCATGTTTAGGCCCTCAAAAATGCGATTCATTTTGGAGAATAATAATAATAATAATAATTAAAGCTGCAAGCAGCGATGAACGGGCCCTCGCACCCGGGCTCACCGCCATCGTGTGGCTTTAGTAAACAGGTGAACGGTGAGAAATATGCATTTCAAATTGTTAATATAAGTGGAATAGGTAACACTTTATTTTGATAGTCCACTTAAGACAGTCTACTAGCAGTAAGTAACTTTGTGACTACATGTCAACTAGCAGTTAGTAGAGTATTAGTAGACTGTCTGCTTAATATCTTCTAACACTTTCTTTGTCAACTTATTGTCAACTTATACTAAGCCTAAACCTACCCCTAACACTAACCCTAAACCTACCCTAACAGTGTACTCTGAGAGTTAGTAGACATGTAGTTGCAAATTTCTGAGATTTAGTTGATATGTAGTTGACATGTAGTTACAAAGTTACTTATAGTCAGTAGAATGTCTAAAGTGGACTATCGAAATAAAGTGTAACCGTGGAATATGTTTAAGTCATTTATATGTGCCAGTTTTCCTGTTGCCAACAGGTGGCGCTATAATTATAATGGAATATTGGCCTTCAGATGTGTTCAGGCCAGGAGTCTTATCGAACGTGAAGTTTGGGGAATATCGAACATTTTATGCCTGAGTTAAAACAACTTCTCTTCCTATTATGATACATCAAATTTTGTCACGTCACCATGGACACGCCCTTTAACAAAATCTCAAGATCTCCACAATTTAAAATTGCAAAGACCTTTAGATTAGAGTGACTAAAATAAAATGTTGATGTCATTAAATTTCTTGAAGTAGTTCTTTGCAGTGTAAAACATGACACTTCATGTTGCCAGCAGGTGGCGCTATGACTATAAGTGAATATGGGCATGTAGATCTGTTAAGGGCAGAAGTCTTATCTACCAAGTGAAGTTTGGGGCAGATTGGACATTGTATGTCTGAGTTACAGCAACTTCCTTTTTCATGGCGAAACATCGTAATTTGTCAGGCTGCCATGGACACGCCCTTTAACGAAACCTCAAGATCTTTGCAATTTAACATTGCAAAGGGCTTAAGATTACACTGACCAAGTTTGGTGTTGATCTGAATAAATCTCTAGGAGGAGTTCGTTAAAGTACAACCCCTGAAAATGGCAAAAACAACACCAATTTTGCCGGGAAAATTCAAAATAACCGACTTCCTGTTGGGATTCGGATTTCGTACCAAGATACTTTTTTGTAGGTATTGGAGTGTTACATGTGTGTACCAATTTTTGTACATGTACGTGAAACATAGCTCGAGGCACATTCCATTGAATGTGTATAGGTGGCGCTATCGAGCCATTTTGCCACACCCGATGGAATATTGGCCTACAGATGTGTTCAGGCCAGGATTCTTATCACACATATGAAGTTTGGGGAAGATCGGACATTTTATGCCTGAGTTACAAATTTTATTCCCATGGCGAGACATCAAACTTTGTCACGTCGCCAAGGACACGCCCTTTATCGAAAACTCAAGATATTCACAATTCACTATCGCAAAGGCCTTTAGATTAAACTGACCATAACACAATTTTGATTTTATTAGTTTTCTAGGAGTAGTTCATTGCAGCGTAAAGCATTCACTTCCTGTTGCCAGCAGGTGGCGCTATGACTATAACTAAATTTGGGAATGTTGATCTGTTCAGGTTAGGAGTCTTATCAAACATGTGAAGTTTGTTGCAGATTGGACATTTTATGTCTGAGTTATAGCAACTTCATTTTTCATGCCGAATCATCGAAATTCGCCAGGCCGCCACGGGCACGCCCTTAAACGAAAACTCTAGATCTTCGCAATTTAACATCGCAAAAGCCTTTAGATTACACTGACAAACTTTGGTGTTGATCTGAATAAATCTCTAGGAGGAGTTCGTTAAAGTACAACCCCCGAAAATGGCAAAAACGACAAAATTTTTGATGAGAAAAAAATAATAACTGACTTCCTGTTGGGATTTGGATTTCATACCAATAGACTTTTTTGTAGATATTGGTGTGTTACATGTGTGTACCGATTTTCGTACAAGTACATGCAAACGTAGCTCAAGATGCACTTTGTTGAAAATTTATAGGTGGCGCTGTCGAGCCATTTTGCCACACCCACCTTAGCAAACCATTGCATACCTAATCTTTTGCCATTTTTGACGTGTGTGCCAAGTTTCATGACTTTTCGAGAAAGTTTCAGAAAAATAATAATAATAATAATAATAATAATAAACGACACAGAAACAAGAGGGTCCTCACACCATCGGTGCTCGGGCCCTAATAAACAAAGCAGATACAAGAGGGTCCTCGCACCTCGGTGCTCGGGCCCTAATAAACGGAGCAATTCCAAGAGGGTCCTCACACCATCGGTGCTCGGGCCCTAATTAAAGCTGCAAGCAGCGATGAACGGGCCCTCGCACCCGGGCTCACCACCAGCGAGTTGCTTTAGTAAAAAGGTGAACGCTGAGAAATATGCATTTAATGTCATAAATATAAGTGGAATATGTCAAAGTATATCCCATATATGTGCCAACCTTACCATTGCCAGCAGGTGGCGCTATCATTATAATGGAATATTGGCCTTCAGATGTGTTCAGGCCAGGACTCTTATCAAACATGTGAAGTTTGGGGAAGATTGAACATTTTATGATTGAGTTACAACAACTTCTCTTGCTGTGGCAAGACATCAAATTTTGTCATGGCGCCATGGAAACGCTCTTTAACAAAAACTCAAGATCTCTAAAATTTAACATTGCACAGGCCTTTAGATTAGCCTGACAACAAAATATATGTTAATCTCAAAAAAATTATAGGAGTAGTTTGTCGCAGCGTAAAACATGTCACTTCCTGTTGCCAATAGGTGGCGCTATGACTATAACTGAATGTGGGCATGTAGATCTGTTAAGGGCAGAAGTTTTATCTAACATGTGAAGTTTGGGGCAGATTGGACATTGTATGTCTGAGTTACAGCAACTTCCTTTTTCATGGCGAAACATCGAAATTTGTCAGGCCGCCATGGACACGCCCTTTAACAAAATCTAAAGATCTTCGCAATTTAACATCGCAAAGGGCTTAAGATTACACTGACCGGGTTTGGTGTTGATCTGAATAAATCTCTAGGAGGAGTTCGTTAAAGTACAACCCCTGAAAATGGCAAAAACAACGCCAATTTCGCAGAGAACATTCTAAATAACCGACTTCCTGTTGGGATTCGGATTTCGTACCAAGAGACTTTTTTGTATGTATTGGTGTGTTACATGTGAATACCGATTTTTGTACATGTACGTGAAACATAGCTCGAGGCGCACTCTGTTGAAAGTGTATAGGTGGCGCTATCGAGCCATTCTGCCACACCTGATGGAATTTTGGCCTTCCGATGTGTTCAGGCCAGGACTCTTATCACACATGTGCAGTTTGGGGAAGATCGGACATTTTATGCCTGAGTTATAACATCTTTTATTCCCATGGCGAGACATCGAACTTCGTGACGGCGCCATGGACACGCCCTTTAACGAAAACTCAAGATCTTCACAACTTAACATCGCACAGGCCTTTAGATTAGACTGACCACAAAAAATACATTGATGTCATAAAATTTCTAGGAGTAGTTCTTCGCAGCGTAAAATATGACACTTCCTGTTGCCAATAGGTGGCGCTATGACTAAAACTGAATATGGGCATGTCAATCTGTTCAGTTTGGGAGTCTCATCAAACATGTGAAGTTTGGGGCAGAAATTCGCCAGGCTGCCACGGACACGAACTTGAACGAAAACTCAAGATCTTCGCAATTTAACATCGCAAAGGCCTTTAGATTAGGCATACCAAATTTGGTATTAATCTGAATTAATCTCTAGGAGGAGTTCGTTAAAATACAACGCATGGAAATGACAAAAATGACAAAACATTGGCTCATAAAATAAAAAATATCTGACTTCCTGTTGGGTTTAGAATTTTGCTCCAAGAGTCTTTTTTTGTAGGTCTTGGTGTGATACATGTGTGTACCGATTTTCATACATGTGCGTGAATAGTAGCTTTAGGCGCACACCGCTGAACGTGTATAGGTGGCGCTATCGAGCCATTTTGCCACGCCCACTTCTGAAACCCCTATCAGACGTCAATTTTCGCCAGTTCGGAGGTGTGTGCAAATTTTCCTGACTTTTTGAGTATTTTTAGGCCTTCAAAAAGGCGATTCATTTGGCACCGTAATAATAATAATAATAAATATAGCTGCAAGCAGCGATGGCGGGCTCAAGCCACCAATGCCATCGCCACCCCGGTGGCATCAGGTAAACTGTGCATTCACATTATCCCTCTGGCAGTGAGGTTTTAAAGGATATGGCAGTTAATGGGTTAATCCGAACCATCTAGACTTTAAAATAACATTCACAGAACAATATATATATATAACTTGAGTAACACTTTACAATAAGATTTCATTCATAAACATTATGTTAACATGAACAATATTTATATAGCATTCATTTATGTCAGTTAATATTCCAAACTTAAACATTAAAACATTGTTTTATTGTGATTTTTTTCCAAGCACATTTTACCAATTCCAAACCATATCAATCTTAATAACTACCATTAATTTTTATTTAATCATTTATGAGTGCTATACAACAGTCCAGGAAAGCTTGAAGAGAAAAACTCCTTATATTCATGTGCAGAATTATTAGGCATGTTTTCTTTTACAGATGAAATGCGCTAAAAAAGAGTTTTAACTCAAACTGTTTTAACTCAAAGTCGAAAATTATAAAAAACCCATGAGAAATATCAAACACAAATGCAATACAGAAATGGATAAGTTAAGACTTGACCATTGTACAAAAAATGCTGACTGGGTCATGAGGTCAGAAAAGAAGAAGAAAAAAACAGGTCAAGAAGAACTGACAAAAAGAATTGCAAAATAATTAGGAATTAATGTGAAGATTAATTTTTAGTCAATTCTGCAAGACAGACTTTCAGGAAAGGAGGTGGAATAAAAAATGAGCTCCTAAATCTTAATCCCGGATTCTGGAAGATATATTCCTCAAAACCATCGGACAAGAGGAGGTGGTGCTGGTCCTTCACGAGTCACTCTAATCTGTTCATAAAGCCTATATATAAAGTCTTAATATATAGTATTTCACAATACTTCATGGTATTCTAATTAAATAATTTTTTGGAATCTTAGATCTCTCAGAACCTGACACATTGTAATTCTGAGACTCCAGGAAAGTGGCAGTTTTGTAAAATGTTGGCGCTGGAGACTTAATGCTCCTTGATAGTTTCACACCTAATTCACTTAACACACACACAAACACACACACTCACAGACACACATTACCCACAGTGACAAAGGGACAGAGTGACATCAGATGTATGATAGTTTTTTAATTTTCTATCATCCATATAGTGTTGTATAGTCATGAAACTATGCATATTTCCTCAGAATGACTTGTCTTCTATGTGTACATTTTTTTGAAGTGTTTAGAAGCTGCACTTAAAAAAATAAAAGACATTTACTGGTTACTTTTTTACTGTTATTTCAAAAAATCACCACGACAAAACCATTCAAGCTATCCAAAATTCATTCACACCTGTTCTGTAAGATACATTCTTTAAACTGGTAAAAGAGGATGTGGTGCTGATCCTTCAAGAGTCACTCAAAACATATCTGTCCATAAAGCCTATAAAGAATTATTCTTAATATACAGTTCACAATACTTCAGCTTGTTATTCTAATTAAGTGAGGGTCATTTTATCAGTAAAATACATAAAATTCATATTATTTTTCTTTGAAAGATTTCTATAAATGATTTAAATCATACTTGTTTCTACAATAATTATTTAAAAGTAATCCTATACCTCCATCTGGTGGCCATTATTGGTACTAACAATTGCAAGCTTGATTTATATGTTACGATAGTTTTAATTTTATGCTGGCTCTTGAAAATGATAAAGCTATGAAACTTACTGTGCTTCCTTCAAAATGATGACTTCTACGTATATAAAACATTATGAAGAGTTGGAATGAAAAATTTTAAAGATATAGTAAAGTTATTATAAAGTGTTATCAATGCATTTGCTAATGTTAACAAATTAGACATTATTTTACAGTGTTATCAAATCCCTTAAATGATTTGTAAGTGTTTTGTAATGATTTTATTGACCTACAAGCATTTGTGAAAGTTCTGCTTGCATTACAGCTTAGTCTTGATCTGTGAGCTGAACAGATTTACTGTTACATCCATGAGATTATGTAAATTCAAATAAATATCATGTCACAGGATGTCAGAGGTCAGTATCAAATTAGTTTGAAATTATTATTTGCAGCACAAATAAGGTTTTTTTAGGATTTTTTAAAAATCCCTAAAACTGTCAGAAAAGGATAAGGCCTAAGATTTCTATGTGAGTGGCTAAATTTATTTGTTTTTATAATTATAATGCATAAACTATGAAACTATACAAAATGTACAAAAAAGTACAAGTTATTCTTTTCCAATGTTTTTTTATTTATTTAAAATTTTTTTTTTTTTTTTTTGGATTTACATTTTAAAAAATTAGCCTACTGCAATCATTCTAAACAGCTTGAATAAAACCTGTCAATATTTATTATAGACCACTATAACTGTGTATAATCTAACAAACAAGTTTATTATGAAAATAAAAGCGTGTACACCAGATAAATTGGACGATAAAGAAATTGCTAACAATAGTATACTAGAGCATGTTTTAGGTTTTTAGGCGTTTAGATGCAGAAATGGAAAAATCAAATGTAAAATAAAATGTAATTGATTTAATTAAATATAGATTAAGTCTTGTTAGAGCAAAATAATAAATAAATACCTACACACATTAAAAAAGCAGCCAAGATGAATGAGTTTAATTTTTTATTAAAATTGAAGACAGAAGCAGCTGGTATATGCGGTCACTTAATATTAAAATCCACTAGATCCACTTCAGATTTATTTCTCAACAGTTTATCTTCATGTGGCTGTTTTCGTTTATATTAGCCAAGCTATTATGTATTTTGAAATAATCTTGTCTGTGATGTGTTCGTTCTTACGACGAAAGGCAGAATCCTGCAGCTCGAGAGATATATGTTATTCTGCCAGTCGCGCTTTCAAATAGTCTTGCGCACATAAACGGGTCACAAACACCTGCATTTAGCTCTTGTTGTGTTATAATGGATGTATTGTGTGCATTTATGGCAATAATTTATTTTAAAAAGCTCTTAAACAAGAATAAATTCGTTAGTTTTGAACTTGTGACACTGTGCGCGCTGATCGGAGGCAGTGATTTCAGATAGGCAGCCGCGAATATTTCATTTTCACACAAACAGTTCAAAAACATCTTAATTTAGCTCTTGGTGTGCTCTAATTGGTGAATTGTGTGATATCGCTGCAACACTTTATTTTTAATAGCTATAAAACAAGAATAAACTCGTTTTTTTCTAAACTCATCATTCCACAAGCTCCTGCTCAGAGCGGTGATTCATCTCTCGTATTTCTCACGTATCACTGACCACACATCAATTATTAATGACCCCTGACCTGATAATAATCATATATGTTGGTTTAGCTTGTCAGTGTGAATTAAATCCAAGTATTTATTTGTATTTTAACCGATTTAAAAGTGAAACCAAAAGACAGTCTCCTCCCTTTTTTAGTCCGGTAACTGCACCTGTAGGGGCGCTATTTCTCTCAGACAATGGAAGTCTAAGCACACACACTCAAACAGAGGGACAGAGTGAGATGAGATGTCTGACAGTTTTTTAATTTTCTGTTATCCATACAGTGTTGTAAAGTCATGAAACTATGCATATTTACTCAGAATAACTTTTTTTCTGTATGAAAAAAGGTTTTGAGGTGTTTGGAATTTAAAAATGCAGGACAATTAATAATTCCATTTTTACTGTCATTTAAAAAAATCACCACGACAAAACCATCCAAGCTATCCAAAACCCATTCACAATTTAAGTTCCTCAATGTTTTTTCAACATGTAGACAAAGTTTGGTGTGTATAGTGTTACTCTCCTCTGAGCAGTATGCATTAATTCACAGCTAAATGTAAAAAACAATCCACATTCAAATCAAAATAGCCGACTTCCTGTTGGTCATAGCTGATAACTGTGAATTAGAAAGTTGTCCGTCTTGATAAGAACAATTTTTGTACTGAGTTTGGTGTCTGTAGCTAAAACTAACCCCCCCCCCCACTTTTGACTAAAGGTGGCGCTATAGAGTGCCTCTTCCACGCCCTCTTATGAACTTTTGCCAGTGTCTAGCTGTCACTAATACTGATATGTGTTCTGAGATTGATGAAATTCTAAGCATGTTATATGCCTCAAAATCACCTGAGAAGTATTCCAATTTGACATGTTGCCACGGCAACAATATTTTTAGATATCAATATCCCCCCAGCAGATTTATATCGGCTGTGTTTTAACATTATTCTGATGAAGTCTGAATCAAATCGAGTAAAAATAAGATGCTGAATTCAAAGCATTTTGAAAATGACACACTTCCTGCTGCCAGTTGGTGGCGCTATAACTTTGACTCCTAATAGTCACATATATGCGATCGACATCATACAATGAATAATCTGATGAAGTTTGATTAAAATTAGGAAATGTATGTGGATGATATTAGACACTTCCTGTTTCTCAATTCTCGCCATGAATTCAACGCCTCGCTACGAGCAAACCGTTCGAGATATCAAAAATCCCCTGTTAATTTTTCATCCCCAATGTCTTGAGATCATGTTGACCGAGTTTGGTGGCAATCGAGTAAAAAACCTATGACAAGTATATCAAATTCCAGAGCATGCGCTTTTTACATAACTCTAAATAGCTGACTTCCTGTTGGGCGGAGCCTATGACATGCAATACGAAAGTTGTTCGGCACAATGAGATCTATATGTGTACTGAGTTTCATATTAATACGTGCAAGTATGTGTGAGCTATACATCAACATTTATGACTGTGTTCCAGGGGGCGCCGTAGAGGACCTGTGCCACGCCCGGGTCCCAACCTCTGCAGGCTCCTAAAGGCCACAGATTCCAAAGTGTGTGCAAATTTTCAAGAGTTTTTGAGTATGTTAAGGACTCCAAAAGCCCCCACAACTTTGACGACAAATATGAATAATAAACCCTAAATAGCCAACTTCCTGTTGGGCGGAGCCTATGATATGCAATACGAAAGTTGTTTGTATTGATGAGTTCTATATGTGTTCCGAGTTTCGTGTGTCTATGTACAAGTATGTATGATATATGGCCCTCCATATTCCAGGGGGCGCTGTAGAGCCCCTGTGCCACACCCGTGTATCAGTCTCTGCCCGGCCTTAATGGCCGCAGGTTCCAATGTGTGTGCCAATTTTCAAGACTTTTTAAGCATGTTAAGGGCCCCAAAAGCCCCCGTAACGTTAGAAAATAATAATAATAATAATAATAATAATAATAATAATAATAATAATAATAATAATAATAATAATAAATAATAATCCTAAGGAAAACAATAGGGCTCTCGCCCTCCAGGCTTGAGCCCTAATAATAATAATAAACGAAGCAGATACAATAGGGTCCTCACACCTTCGGTGCTCGGGCCCTAAATATAGCTGCAAGCAGCGATGTCGGGCTCAAGCCATCAGTGCAACGCCACCCCGGTGGCATCGGGAAAACTGTGCCCAGCGGGCATAAGCATTTACAGTAACCCTCTGACAATCAAGTTTTAAGGAATGCGACAGTTAAAGGGTTAATCCGACCAATCTAGACTTTGAAATCACATATACAGAACAATATATATAACTTTAGTAACACATTATTTTTATATTTTTAAAAAATGTATAAGGGGTGCATTATAGCTGACACCTATATGAACACATTACAATTGTTTTGTGACTGCAAGTCTTTCTTCTCAAATGCTATTGAGCTTCAAATTTGCATTTGAGCCCATGTGAAAAAGTAGCATAATTTACATTTGACTTACAGTTTGTTGTAATAAATATCAAACATTCAAATTAATTGTGCATTATAGCTGTCACCTAGATGAACAATTACAGTTGTTTTTATGACTGTAAGTCATTCTCTTCAAATGCTACTGACGTTAAAAAAGTGTATAACAATATCACAAGTAACTTTAGAGACCGTCCCGAAATTTGAGATTCTCGAATGTCCACTGTCAAGACAGCTTTATGCCTGTTTTTTTTTTTTCTTTAGTTTTCTTTTCTCTGTGCCGGATTGCTGATGTCCTATACCCAGGCATAGATGTCCATCCATCAATTACGAACATTCAGCCACAAACATGAGGTGTGAGCGGTCTCAAGCGCGGATGGGAGAATGGCGCATGTTTGGGTTTTTTTTTTTTGTTGTTGTTTTTTGAGCAACTGGGATGATGCAAAACACCCCGGAAGGTTTAATAAAAAATTAAAATAATAATAATAATTAAAGCTGCAAGCAGCGATGATCGGGCCCTCGCACCCGGGCTCACCGCCAGCAAGCGGCTTTATTAAAAAAGGTGAACGCCGAGAAATATGCATTTAAAGTCATAAATATAAGTGGAATATGTCAAAGTCATTTATATGTGCCAATCTTCCTTTTGCCAGCAGGTGGCGCTATCATTATAATGGAATATTTTCCTTCAGATGTATTCAGGCCAAGACTCTTATCGAACATTTGAAGTTCGAATATTTTATGCTTGAGTTACAACAACTTCTCTTCCTATGGCGAGACATCAATTTTGTCATGGCGCCATGGACACAACCTTTAACAAAAACTCAAGATAGACTGACCACAAAAAAAAGATATTAATGTAAAAAAAATTCTAGGAGTAGTTTGTCGCAGCGTGAAATAAGACACTTCCTGTTGCCAATAGGGGGCACTATATATCTTTTTTGTTCTGTCCTTTCATCTGCTCACTGCATTTTTTAACTGTGTCTTACAAGCGTTTTTTAAAAGTAAAAATTACTTCCATTTCAGTCTCTTTCAATATAAGTGTTTATATAAATGTTAATTAAAGCTTAGTTAAAATATTTTAATACATTATTAATAATATTTTTTTTAATTAAATTTTTATTTTAATATTAGTTTATATACTGTGAAATAACATAAACAATAATATTTTTAATGATAGGAATAACTAACATAAAAAAAGATTCATAAATTATCTGAAAAATAGATTGTTCATTGTTAGTTCATGTTAGTTAATGCATTAACTAATGTAAACCAAAGAGAGATTATTATAAATTGTTGCAAAACACTTTTCATGATCTATAACCATTTTTAAAAATACTTTTATTGATCTATAAACATTTCTGAAATTATTATATAAAACTATATTACCAGTAAAATTCATTAACTTTTTAAAATACATATTATTTTACTTTGAAAGATTTTTATAAATGATTTAAATGCTGTATACACATTTCTAAAACAATTAATTAAAAGTAATCCTATAGCTCCATCTGGTGGTGGCCATGATAGGTATTACACACTGCACGTTTGGTGTTGCTATCTGAACCAGTCTGAATGAAGCGTTCCTAAATGTAGCACAAGAACAGGACAGACTGTTCATATGCCTATGCATGGCCAGGTTCACAAGCTCTATCTGTAATGCATATTTTTTTCAGAGCCCATGTTAATGGTTCAGAGCATTCACACTGCACATGGTAAAAGATGTGAACAGAAAAGGTTAGAAGTAGAAAGGTGTGAAAAGAATGAATATCTAGCACATGAGCATAGAGAGTGTTGTGAGTGCACAGGACACAGTTTGAGCAGAGGAAACAGGTTTTAAGTGCGCGCACGCTCTCCGAGCAAAAGCAGCATGTATCAGAGGACGCGTTTTGTGACAAAGTAAAGGAAATGTGCATGCAAGTGGAGGGATTCATGCTCGCGCATTATTTTCATGTTTTTTGCGTTACAATAACATGCTCTCGCTGCTGCGTCTTCACCACATACACATACTGTATATACTCTGCAAACAGTGAACCTGTATAATGTATAAAAAATAGATTTCAACACCTGAAGCATCGCTACAATGAGCTCTGACCAATGCATGACAAGAAGACATGCCTACAAATTCAGCACTCCTGAATATGAGCTTTTCACTTCCAGCCTTCGAGGACAATTATATAGATCACTCATAAATCATGAAATACCAAATCTATAGAATTTATTGAGATTGATGTGATTTAAATTGGTAAAATGTGCTTGGGAAAAAAATGTCATCAGAATATCAACGTGCCTTATTATTATGCACTTTGTGAAAAAGCATTTTTAACGATTTTATTGATCTATAAGCATTTGTAAAATATGTTTGCCTGCATTACAGCTTAGTCTTTATCTTTGAGCTGAACTGTTTTACTGTTAAATCAGCAAGATTGTGTAAATTCAGGTCATGTCATGTCATGTCACAGAATGTCTGTCATAGGTCAGTATCAAATAAGTTTAAAATTATTATCAGAACAAAAAAATTTATACAAGTCATCGTGTATGTATTTTTTATTTTATTTTGCAATTAACATAATTCTTAACTTAATTATATAAAATCATTTTGTCTGAGTCCTACAAATTGTACTAGGTTTTTTTCGTCCCTAAAACAGAAAATGATAGAGAGATTTCTTAAGCTGTAATGATGAAAAAAATCAACAACACACAATTACTGTTTTTTTTTTTCTGGTGATTAAAGAGATGTTAACTCTCTCGCTCTCTCTCTCTCTCTCTGTCAGGCAGGCCCTCAAGCACCCCTCCCCTCCCCCTCCTTTCCCTCACACAGAGAGAATGCCAGAGAGTGAGATCAGATGTCTGACAGTTTTATAATTTTCTTTTAATCATACAGTGTTGTAAAGTCGTGAAACTATGCATATTTCCTCAGAATCGCATGTTCTCTAAATGAAAAATGGTTTTGAAATGTTTGGAAGCTGCAATTTAAAAATACAAGACAATTAATGTTTCCCTTTTTAATGTTATTTCAAAAAATCACCACGGCAAAACCGTTCAAGCTATCCAATATCCATTCACAATTTAAGTTCCTCAATGTTTTTTTAACATGTAGACAAAGTTTGGTGAGTATAGTGCACTTCCCCTGTGAGGAGTATGCATTAATTCACAGCGGAAGTTGCCAAAAAATACATATTCAAATCAAAATAGCTGACTTCCTGTTGGTCGTAGCTTATGACTGTGAATTAGAAAGTTGTCCATCTTGATACGATCAATATACGTACCGAGTTTGGTGTCTGTAGCTAAAACTAACCACCCAAATTGTGACAAAAGGTGGCGCTATAGAGTGCCTCTTCCACGCCCTTTTTAAAGCTTTTTCCATTGTCTAGCCATCAATAACACTGATATATGTTTTGAGTTTCATGTAAATCTGAGTTTGTTATCTGCCTCAAAATCACCATAACAGAATATTCAAGTTTGACACGTTGCCATGGCAACAATATATAAGATATCAATATCCCCACAACAGATTTACATCGGCCATGTTTTGACATTATTCTGATGAAGTTTGAAGCAAATCGAGTAAAAATAAGATGCTGAATTCAAAGCATTTGGAAAATGACTCAATTCCTGCTGCCAGTTGGTGGCGCTATAACGCTTACTCTTAATAGTCACATATATGCGATCGGTATCATACATTGAACAAACTGATGAAGTTTGATCAAACTCAGTTAATGTATGTGGATGTTATTAGGCATTTCCTGTTTCTAATTTTTTGCCCTAATTTCAACGCCTCGCCACGGGCAAACCGTTCAAGATATAAAAAATCCCCTGGCAATTTTTCATACCCAATGTCTTGAGATCATGTTGACCGAGTTTGGTGGCAATCAAGTAAAACACCTATGACAAGTATATCAAATTCCACAGCATGCTTTTTTTAAAGAGCCCTGAATAGCTGACTTCCTGTTGGGCGGAGCCTATGACATAGAGCGCAAAATTTGTTCGGCCTAATGAGATCTATAAGTGTACTGAGTTTCATATAAATACATGCAAGTGTGTGTGAGCTATGGTTCAAGATTTCTGTCTGTATTCCAGGGGGCACTGTAGAGCCCCTGTGCCACGCCCGGGTCCCAGCCTCTGCGGCGTCCTGATGGCCGCAGGTTCCAATGTGTGTGCCAATTTTCAAGAGTTTTTGAGTATGTTAAGGCCCCCAAAAAACCCCGGAAGGTTCATAAAAAAAAAAAAAATAATAATAATAATAATAAATATAGCTGCAAGCAGCGATGGCGGGCTCAAGCCGTCAGTGCAACGCCACCTCGGTGGCATCGGGAAAACTGTGCCCAGCGGGCATAAGCATTTACAGTAACCCTCTGGCAATCAAGTTTTAAGGGATATGGCAGTTAAAGGGTTAATCCGACCCATCTAGACTTTGAAATCACATACACAGAACAATATATATAACTTTAGTAACACTTTATTTTAATATATATATATATATAAATGTATAAGGTGTGCATTGTAGCTGACACCTAAATTAACACATTAAAATTGTTTTATGACTGCAAGTCTTTCTCCTCAAATGCTATTGAGCTTCAAATTTGCTTTTGAGTCCATGTGAAAAAGTAGCATAATTTACATATGACTTACAGTTTGTTTTAATAAACATCAAACATTCAATTTAATTGTGCATTATAGCTGTCACTTAGATGAACAATTACAGTTGTTTTTATGACTGTAAGTAATTCTCTTCAAATGCTACTGATGTTAGAAAAGTGTATAACAATATCACACGTAACTTTAGAGACGGTCCCTAAATTTGAGACTCTCAAATGTCCAATGTCAAGCCAAATTTATGCCTGTTTTTGTTTTGTTTTTTACTTTATTTTTCTTTTCTCTGTGCCGGATTGCTGATGTCTTTTACCCGGGCATAGATGTCCATCCATCAATTATGAACATTCATCCGCAAATGTCCGAGCGGTCGCGAGCGCGGATGGGAGAATGGCGCATGTTTTATTTTTTTTGAGCTACTGGGATGGTGCCCCCTCTGGGAGTTGGTGCCCTACGAAGACTGCGTATTCTGCATATAGGGAGCGGCGGTACTATCTGGAAGATATATTCCTCAAACCGTCGTACAAGAGGAGGTTGATGCTAGTACTTCAAGAATCTCTCAAAACCTATCTGTTCATAAATCCTATATATAAAGTCTTAATATAGTATTCCACCATATGTTGTGCTATTCTAATATTATTACGTTTTTTTATTGACATTGTTATTTACTGTTATTTTTTGTTTTAATATTGTTACTGTTGTTACTTGTTGTACGGTGACCTTGAGTGGTTTGAAAGGCGCCTTAAATAAAATGCATTATTATTATTATTATTATTATTATTATTATTAGCTGTACACTTAATATAAACTTATGCAATTGTATATATATATATATATATATATATATATATATATATATATATATATATATATATATATATATATATATATATATATATATAGTGTACAGTTTTCTTTTATTGCATCTTTAAATAAATGTTTCTGAGTTCTGTGTTTGTTTTTTGGTTTTTTGTTTTTATTATTACTTTTTTAGGAAGATTACAGCCTTTAATCTCCTCAAAATAAATGTGCATATAAACCATGAACAATTTAATTATAGCTGTATTTATAAAATGCTTACTAATGACTATTAATGTTGGGAGAAGGCTATATAAAGCAGCAACAGTTGATGTTGAGGCCTAAGATATTTCTTAAGCTGTAATGATGAAAAAACAACAACAACAACAACACAAAATTGCTTATTTTTTTCTGCTGGTGATTAAAGAGATGATTAAGTCTCCCTCCCTCTCTCTCTCTCTCTGACACCAAGCCCATCCCCTCTCCCACACATTCACACAAACTCAGCACACACACTTAACACACACACACATACACACACACACACACTTTACCCACAGTGACAGAGGGACAGAGTGACATCAGATGTATGGTAGTTTTTTAATTTTCTCTCATCCATATAGTGTTGTATAGTCATGAAACTATGCATATTTCCTCAGCATGACTTGTCTTCTATGTGTACATTTTGTTGAAGTGTTTAGAAGCTGCACTTAAAAAAATAAAAGACATTTACTGGTTCCTTTTTTACTGTTATTTCAAAAAATCATCATCCAAAATTCATTCGCACCTGTTCTGTAAGATAAATTATTTAAACAGTGGTAAAAGAGGATGTGGTGCTGATCCTTCAAGAGTCACTCCAAACTTATCTGTCCATAAAGCCTATAAAGAATTATTCTTAATACACAGTATTTCACAATACTTCGGCATATTATTCTAATTTAGTGAGGGTCATTTTATCAGTAAAATACATATTTTTCTTTGAAAGATTTCTATAAATGATTTAAATCATATTCGTTTCTACAATAATTATTTAAAAGTAATCCTATATCTCCATCTGGTGGCCATTATTGGTACTAAGAATTGCAAGCTTGATTTATATGTTATGATAGTTTTAATTTTATGGTGGCTCCTGGACATGATAAAGCTATGAACTTACTTACTGTGCTTCTTTCAAATGATGACTTCTACGTATATAAAAAATTATGAAGAGTTGGAATGAAGAATGTTAAAGATATAGTAAAATAACTATTGTATTTTTTTTTATGTTACTTTAATAAATCGGTATGGCCACACCATTTAAGGTATCTTAAACCCATTCGCAATTTAACATCTTCAGTATATTGGCATCATGTTGAAAAATTTTGGTGTGAACTACTTGTGTCTTCTTGGAGGAGTATGATTCATTTACAGGCTGATTTGATCATAAATCCACAATACAATTTCTGAGTTCTGTATCAATCTGTGTTGTTGTTAGTTTATTTTAATTTTTTTATTTTTCATAGGAAGATAACTGACCCTTTACTCTCCTTTTTAATAAATGTGCTTATAAACCAAGATCAAGCTATTTATAGCTGTATTTATAAGCTGCTTATTAATGACTATTTAAGTTGGGACAAGACTTTATAAAGCATGAACTGACTATTTACTAATGAGTGCAGTTATTATAAAGTGTTACCAATGCATTTACTAATGTTAACAAATTAGACATTATTTTACAGTGTTATAAAATCCTTTAATGACTTACAAGCATTTTTGAAAGTTCTGCTTGCATTACAGCTTAGTCTTCATCTGTGAGCTGAACAGTTTTACTGTTACATCCATGAGATTATGTAAATTAAGATAAATGTCATGTCACAGGATGGAATAGGTCAGTATCAAATGAGTTTGAAATTATTATTTGCGGCACAAATAAGTATTTTTAGAATTTTGTTTTTAATTCCTGAAACTGTCAGAAAAGGATAAGGCCTAAGAGATTTCTTAAGCTGTAATGAAAACAGCAATGTTAGCAACAGCAACAAAAAATAACAATTTAAAATACATTTTTTTTTTCTGGTGATTAAAGAGATGATTAAGTCTCTCTCTCTCTCATTGTGTCTGCCACTCAGCTCATGCCCATCCCCCACTCACAGACACACACACACACACACACTCAGTCAGCACACATACATTCCTCAAACAGAGGGACAGAGTGAGTTGAGATGTCTGACAGTTTTTTAATTTTCTTTTAATCATACAGTGTTGTAAAGTCATGAAACTATGCATATGTCCTCAGAATGATTTGATCTCTGTATGAATTTTTTTTTAAGTGTTTGGAAGCTGCAATTTAAAAATACAAGACAATTAATGATTCCCTTTTTACAGTCATTTCAAAAAATCACCACAACAAAACCGTTCAAGCTAACCAAAATCCGTTCGCAATTTAAGTTCCTCAATGTTTTTTCAACATGTAGACAAAGTTTGGTGAGTATAGTGAACATTTCCTGTGAGGAGTATGCATTAAATCAGAGCTCAATTTAAATATTCAAATCAAAATAGCCGACTTCCTGTTGGTCGTAGCTGATGACTGTGAATTAGAAAGTTGTCCGTCTTGAAAAGAACAATTTATGTACCAAGTTTGGTGTCTGTAGCTAAAACTAACCCCCCCACTTTTGACAAAAGGTGGCGCTATAGAGTGCCTCCTTCACACCCTTTTAAAAGCTTTTGCCATTGTCTAGCTATCACTAATACTGATATGTGATTTGAGTTTCATGTAAATCTGAGCTTGTTGTCTGCCTCAAACTCACCATAACAGAACATTCAAGTTTGACACGTTGCCATGGCAACACTATATCAGATATCAATATCCCCACAACAGATTTACATCGGCCGTTTTTTGTCATTATTCTGATGAAGTTTTAAGTAAATAGAGTAAAAATAAGATGCTGAATTCAAAGCATTTGGAAAATGACACACTTCCTGCTGCCAGTTGGTGGCGCTATAATGTTGACTCTTAATAGTCACATATATACGATCGGTATCATACAACGAACAAACCAATGAAGTTTGATCAAATTCAGGAAATGTATGTGGATGTTATTAGACATTTTCTGTTTCTCATTTCTAGCCATAATTTCCACGCCTCGCCACGGGCAAACCGTTCGAGATATCAAAAATCCCCTCGCAATTTTTCAATCCCCAAACAGAGTTTCGTGGTGAACGGGTTGAAAACCTCAGAGGAGTATTTCAAATTCCAGAGCATGCTTTTTTTAAACAGCCCTGAATAGCTGACTTCCTGTTGGGCAAAGCCTATGACATAAAGTGTGAAAGTTGTTCGGCTCAATGAGATCTATAAGTGTACCGAGTTTCATATAAATACATGCAAGTGTGTGTGAGCTATGGTTCAAGATTTCTGACGGTGTTCCAGGGGGCGCTGTAGAGCCCCTGTGCCACGCCCGGGTCCCAGCCTCTGCAGCGTCCTGATGGCCGCAGATTCCAATGTGTGTGCCAATTTTCAAGAGTTTTTGAGCATGTTAAGGCCCCCCAAAACCCCCGGAAGGTTTAATAAAAAATAAAAATAATAATAATAACAAGAATAATCCTTAGAAGAACAATAGGGCTCTTCGCCCCTTCGGGCTTGAGCCCTAATAAGAATAATCATTAGGGGAACAATAGGGCCCTGTGCTCATTGGCTCGGGCCCTAATTAAAGCTGCAATCAGCGATGATCGGGCCCTCGCACCCGGGCTCACCACCAGCAAGCGACTTTAGTAAAAAAGGCGAACGGCGATAAATATGCATTTAAAGTCGTAAATATAAGCGGAATATGTCAAAGTCATTTATATGTGCCAATCTTCCTTTTGCCAGCAGGTGGCGCTATCATTATAATGGAATATTTTCCTTCAGATGTGTTCAGGCCAAGACTCTTATCGAACATTTGAAGTTTGGGGAAGATCGAATATTTTATGCCTGAGTTACAACAACTTCTCTTCCTATGGCGAGACATCAGTTTTGTCATGGCGCCATGGACACAACCTTTAACAAAAACTCAAGATAGACTGACCACAAAAAAGATATTAATGTCAAAAAATTTCTAGGAGTAGTTTGTTGCAGCGTAAAATATGTCACTTCCTGTTGCCAATAGGGGGCACTATATATCTTTTTTGTTCTGTCCATTCATCTGCTCACTGCATTTGTTAACTGTGTCTTACAAGCGTTTTTTTAAAAGTAAAAATTACTTCCATTTCAGTCTCTTTCAATATAAGTGTTTGTATAAATGTTAATTAAAGCTTAGTTAAAATATTTTAATACATTATTAATAATATTTTTTTTAATTAAATTTGTATTTTAAGATTAGTTTATGTACTGTGAAATAACATAAACAATAATATTTTTTAATGATAGGAATAACTAACATAAAAAAAGATTAATAAATTATCTGAAAAATAGATTGTTCATTGTTAGTTCATGTTAGTTAATGCATTAACTAATGTAAACCAAAGAGAGCTTATTCGCACTTTTCATGATATATAACCATTTTTAAAAATACTTTTATTGATCTATAAACATTTCTGAAATTATTATATAAAACTATATTACCAGTAAAATTCATTAGCTTTTTAAAATACATATTGTTTTACTTTGAAAGATTTTTATAAATGATTTAAATGCTTTATACACGTTTCTAAAACAATTATTTAAAAGTAATCCTATAGCTCCATCTGGTGGTGGCCATGATAGGTATTACACACTGCATGTTTGGTGTTGCTATCTGAACCAGTCCGAATGAAGCGTTCCTAAATGGAGCACGAGAACAGGACAGACTGTGCATATGCCTATGCAAGGCCAGGTTCACAAGCTCTATCTGTAATGCATATTTTTTTCAGAGCCCATGTTAATGGATCAGAGCATTCACACTGCACATGGTAAAAGATGTGAACAGAAAAGGTTAGAAGTAGAAAGGTGTGAAAAGAATGAATATCTAGTGCATGAGCATAGAGAGAGTTGTGAGTGCACAGGACACAGTTTGAGCAGAGGAAACGGGTTTTAAGTGCATGCACGCTCTCCGAGCAAAAGCAGCATGTATCAGAGGACGCGTTTTTTGACAAAGTAAAGGAAATGTGCATGCAAGCGGAGAGATTCATGCTTGCGCATTATTTTAATGTGTTTTTGCGTTACAATAACATGCTCTCGCTGCTGCGTCTTCACCACATACACATACTGTATACACTCTGCAAACAGTGAACCTGTATAATGTATAACAAATCTATTTCAACACCTGAAACATCGCTACAATGAGCTCTATGACCAATGCATGACAAGAAGACATACCTAAAAATTCAGCACTCCTGAAAATGAGCTTTTCACTTCCAGCCTTCGAGGACAATTATATATATCACTCATAAATCATGAAATACCAGATCTATAGTATTTATTAAGATTGATGTGATTTGAAATTGGTAAAATGTGCTTGTAAAAAAATATTTCCTCAAAATGACTTTTTTTCTGTATGAAAAAAGGTTTTGAAGTGTTTGGAATTAAAAAAATGCTGGAAAATTAATAATTCCATTTTTACTGTCATTTAAAAAAATCACCACGACAAAACCGTTCAAGCTATCCAAAATCCATTGGCAATTTAAGTTCCTCAATGTTTTGGCATCATGTAGACAAAGTTTGGTGTGTATAGTGTTACTCTCCTCTGAGCAGTATGCATTAATTCACAGTTAATGGAAAAAAATCCACATTCAAATCAAAATAGCCGACTTCCTGTTGGTCGTAGCTGATGACTGTTAATTAGAAAGTTGTCCAACTTGATAAGAACAATTTATGTACCGAGTTTGGTGTCTTTAGCTAAAACTAACCCCCCCCCCCCACACACTTTTGACAAAAGGTGGCGCTATAGAGTGCCTCTTCCACGCCCTCTTATGTACTTTTGCCAGTGTCTAGTTATCATAAATACTGATATGTGTTCTGAGTTTGATGAAATTCTAAGTGTTATATGCCTCAAAATCACCTGAGAAGTATTCCAGTTTGACATGTTGCCACGGCAACAATATTTTTAGATATCAATATCCCCCTTGCAGATTTATATCGGCTGTGTTTTAACATTATTCTGATGAAGTTTGAAGCAAATTGAGTAATAATAAGATGCTGAATTCAAATCATTTTGAAAATGACACACTTCCTTCTGCCAGTTGGTGGCGCTATAACTTTGACTCCTAATAGTCACCTATATGCGATCGACATCATACAATGAATAATCTGATGAAGTTTGATTAAAATCAGGAAATGTATGTGGATGGTATTAGACACTTCCTGTTTCTCAATTCTCACCATAATTTCAACGCCTTGCCACGAGCAAACCGTTTGAGATATCAAAAATCCCCTGGCAATTTTTCATCCCCAATGTCTTGAGATCATGTTGACCGAGTTTGGTGGCAATCGAGTAAAAAACCTATGACAAGTATATCAAATTCCAGAGCATGCGCTTTTTACATAACTCTAAATAGCTGACTTCCTGTTGGGTGGAGCCTATGACATGCAATACGAAAGTTGTTCGGCATGATGAGATCTATATGTGTACTGAGTTTCATATGAATATGTGCAAGTATGTGTGAGCTATACATCAACATTTATGACTGTGTTCCAGGGGGCGCCGTAGAGCCCCTGTGCCACGCCCGGATCCCAGCCTCTGCAGGCTCCTTAAGGCCACAGATTCCAAAGTGTGCGCAAACTTTCAAGAGTTTTTGAGTATGTTAAGGACCCCAAAAGCCCCCACAACGTTGACGACAAATATGAATAATAAACCCCAAATAGCCAACTTCCTGTTGGGCGGAGCCTATGATATGCAATACGAAAGTTGTTTGTATTAATGAATTCTATATGTGTACCGAGTTTCGTACATCTACATGCAAGTATGTATGATATATGGCCCTCCATTTTCCAGGGGGCCCTGTAGAGCCCCTGTGCCACGCCCGTGTATCAGTCTCTGCCCGGCCCTAATGGCCGCAGGTTCCAATGTGTGTGCATATTTTCAAGACTTTTTAAGCATGTTAAGGGCCCCAAAAGCCCCCGAAACCTTGACGAAAAATAATAATAATAAATAATAATAATAATAATAACAAATAATCCTAAGGAAAACAATAGGGCTCTCGCCCTCCAGGCTTGAGCCCTAATTAAAGCTGCAAGCAGCGATGAACGGGCCCTCGCACCCGGGCTCACCGGCAGCGAGTGGCTTTAGTTAATAGGTGAACGGTGAGAAATATGCGTTTAAACTCATAAATATAAGTAAAATATATCAATGTTTATTCCATATATGTGCCAATCTCCCTGTTGCCAGCAGGTGGCGCTATCATTATAGTGGAATATTGACCTTTAGATGTGTTCAGGGCAGGACCCTTATCACACAAGTGAAGTTTGTGCAAGATCGGACATTTTATGCCTGAGTTATAACAACATCCTATTTCATGGCGAAACATCGAAATTTGTCAGGCCGCCATGGACACGCCCTTTAACGAAACCTCAAGATCTTCGCAATTTAAGATCGCAAAAGGCTTTAGATTACACTGACCAAGTTTGGTGTTGATCTGAATAAATCTCTAGGAGGAGTTCGTTAAAGTCCAACCCCTGAAAATGGCCAAAACAACACTAATTTTGCAGAGAAAATTCTAAATAACTGACTTCCTGTTGGGATTTGGATTTCGTACTAAGAGACTTTTTCATAGATATTGGTGTGTTACATGTGTGTTCCGATTTTTGTACATGTACGTGAAACATAGCTCGATGCGCACTCCGTTTAAAGTGTATATGCACTCCGTTGAAAGTGTATAGGTGGCGCTATCGAGCCATTTTGCCACACCCGATGGAATATTGGCCTTCAGATCTGTTTAGGCCAGGACCCTTATCACACAAGTGAAGTTTGGGCAAGATCGGACATTTTATGCCTGAGTTATAACATCTTTTATTCCCATGGCGAGACATCGAACTTCATCACGGCGCCATGGACACACCTTTTAACAAAAACTCAAGATCTTCACAACTAAACATCACACAGGTCTTTAGATTAGACTGACCACAAAAAAGACATTGATGTCATAACATTTCTAGGAGTAGTTTGTCGCAGTGTAAAATATGTAACTTCCTGTTGCCAATAGGTGGCGCTATGACTATAACTTAATATTGGCATGTAGATCTGTTCAGGTCAAGAGTCTTATCCAACATGTGAAGTTTGGGGCAGATTGGACATTGTATGTCTGAGTTACAGCAACTTCCTTTTTCATGGCGAATCATCGAAATTTGTCAGGCCGCCATGGACACGCCCTTTAACGAAACCTCAATTCCTTCGCAATTTAACATCGCAAAGGGCTTTAGATTACACTGACCAAGTTTGGTGTTGATCTGAATAAATCTCTAGGAGGAGTTCGTTTAAGTACAACCCCTGAAAATGGCAAAAACAACACCAATTTTGAAGGGAAAATTCAAAATAACCGACTTCCTGTTGGGATCCGGATTTCGTACCAAGAGACTTTTTTGTAGGTATTGGAGTGTTACATGTGTGTACCAATTTTTGTACATGTACGTGAAACATAGCTCGAGGCGCATTCCGTTGAATGTGTATAGGTGGCGCTATAGAGCCCTTCTGCCACACCCGGTGGAATATTGGCCTGCAGATCTGTTCAGGCCAGGACTCTTATCACACATGTGAAGTTTGGGGAAGATCTGACATTTTATGCCTGAGTTATAACATCTTTTATTCCCATGGCGAGACATCGAACTTCGTCGCGGCGCCATGAACAAGCCTTTTAACGAAAACTCAAGATGTTCACAACTGAACATCGCACAGGCCTTTAGATTAGACTGACCACAAAAAAGACATTGATGTCATAAAATTTCTAGGAGTAGTTCGTCGCAGTGTAAAATATGTCACTTCCTGTTGCCAATAGATGGCGCTATGACTATAACTGAATATGGGCATGTCAATCTGTTCAGGTTCGGAGTCTCATCAATCATGTGAAGTTTGGGGCAGATTGGACATTGTATGTGTGAGTTATAGCAACTTCATTTTTCATGGCGAATCATCGAAATTCGCCAGGCCGCCACGGACACGCCCTTCAACGAAAACTCAAGATCTTCGCAATTTAACATCGCAAATGCTTTTAGATTAGGCATACCAAATTTGGTGTTGATTTGAAGAACTCTCTAGGAGGAGTTCGTTAAAATACAACACATGGAAATGACAAAAATTACACAAAATATGCTCATAATATTAAAAATAACCGACTTCCTGTTGGGTTTAGAATTTCGCTCCAAGAGTCTTTTTTGTAGGTATTGGTGTGTTACATATGTGTGCCAATTTTCGTGCATGTACGTGAAACATAGCTGGAAGGCTGTTGATTTTCTTGGTATAGGTGGCGCTGTCGAGCCATTTTGCCACACCCTCTTCTGAATCCTATATCAGACGAAAATTTACACCAGGTTTGACGCGTGTGCAAAGTTTCATGACTTTTTGAGCATGTTAAAGCCCTCAAAAATGCGATTCATTCGGGAGAATAATAATAATAATAATAATAATAATAATAATAATAATAATAATAATAATAATAATAATAATAATAAACAAAGCAGATACAAGAGGGTCCTCGCACCTCGGTGCTCAGGCCCTAAATATAGCTGCAAGCAGCGATGACGGGCTCAAGCCACCTATGCCATCGCCACCCCCGGTGGCATCAGGTAAACTGTGCCCAGCGGGCACATGCATTCACAATATACCAATATATATATATATATTTAGTAACACTTTACAATAAGATTTTATTTATAAACATTATGTTAACATGAACAATATTTATATAGCATTCATTCATGTCAGTTAATATTCCAAACTTAAACATTAAAAAATAGTTTTATTGTGATTTTTTTCCAAGCAAATTTTACCAATTCCAAACCATATCAATCTTAATAACTACCATTATTTTTTATTTAATAATTTATGATTGCTATACAATAGTCCAGGAAAGCTGGAAGAGAAAAACTCCTTATATTCATGTGTACAGAATTATTAGGCATGTTGTCTTTTACAGATGAAATGCGCTAAAAAAAAGAGTTTTAACTCAAACTGTAAAGTCCCCATGTAATACCCATGAGAAATATCAAACACAAATGCAATACAGAAATTGATAAGTTAAGACTTGACCATTGTACAAAAATGCTGACTGGGTCATGAGGTCAGAACAGAAGAAGAAAAAAACAGGTCAAGAAAAACTGACAAAAAGGATTGCAAAATAATTAGGAATTAATGTGAAGATTAATTATTAGTCAATTCTGCAAGACAGACTTTCAGGAAAGGAGGTGGAATTAAAATAAGCTCCTAAATCTTAATCCCGGATTCAGGAAGATATATTCCTCAAACCATCAGACAAGAGGAGGTGGTGCTGGTCCTTCACGAGTCACTCTAATCTGTTCATAAAGCATATATATAAAGTCTTAATTATTTAATATATAGTATTTCACAATACTTCATGGTATTCTAATTAAATATTTTTTTGGAATCTTAGATCTCTCAGAACCTGACACATTGTAATTCTGGGACTCCAGGAAAGTGGCAGTTCTGTAAAATGTTGGCGATGGAGACTAAATGCTCCCTGATAGTTTCACACCTAATTCACTTAACACACACACAAACACACACACACACACATTACCCACAGTGACAGAGGGACAGAGTGACATCAGATGTATGATAGTTTTTTTAATTTTCTATCATCCATATAGTGTTCTATAGTCATGCAACTATGCATATTTCCTCAGAATGACTTGTCTTCTATGTGTACATTTTTTTGAAGTGTTTAGAAGCTGCACTTAAAAAAAATGAAAGACATTTACTGGTTACTTTTTTACTGTTATTTCAAAAAATCAGCACGACAAAATCATTCAAGCTATCCAAAATTCATCCGCACCTGTTCTGTAAGATAAATTCTTTAAACAGTGGTAAAAGAGGATGTGGTGCTGATCCTTCAAGAGTCACTCAAAACGTATCTGTCCATAAAGCCTATAAAGAATTATTCTTAATATACAGTTCACAATACTTCAGCTTGTTATTCTAATTAAGTGAGGGTCATTTTATCAGTAAAATACATAAAATTCATATTATTTTTCTTTTAAAGATTTCTATAAATGATTTAAATCATACTTGTTTCTACAATAATTATTTAAAAGTAATCCTAAAGTAATCTGGTGGCCATTATTGGTACTAAGAATTGCAAGCTTGATTTATAAGTTATGATAGTTTTAATTTTAAACTTACTGTGCTTCCTTCAAATTATGACTTCTACATATATAAAAAATTATGAAGAGTTGGAATGAAAAATTTTAAAGATATAGTAAGATAACTATTGTATTTTTTTAATGTTACTTTAATAAATTGCTATGGCCACACCATTTAAGGTATCCTAAACCCATTCACAATTTAACATCTTCAGTATATTGGCTTCATGTTAAAAAAGTTTGGTGTGAACTACTTGTGTCTTTTTGGAGGAGTATGAATTCATTTACAGGCTGATTTTATCATGAATCCACAATAAAATTTCTGAGTTCTGTATCAATCTGTGTTGTTGTTTGTTTATTTTTATCTTTTTATTTTTCATAGGAAGATAACTGACCCTTTAATCTCCTTTTTAATAAATGTGCTTATAAACCAAGAACAAGCTATTTATAGTTGTATTTATAAACTGCTTACTACTGACTATTAATATTGGGACAAGGCTTTATGAAGCATGGACTATTTACTAATGAGTGCAGTTATTATAAAGTGTTATCAATGCATTGGCTAATGTTAACAAATTAGACATTATTTTACAGTGTTATCAAATCCCTTAAATGATTTGTAAGCGTTTTGTAATGATTTTATTGACCTGTAAGCATTTGTGAAAGTTCTGCTTGCATTACAGCTTAGTCTTGATCTGTGAGCTTAACAGTTTTACTGTTACATCCATGAGATTATGTAAATTCAAATAAATATCATGTCACAGGATGTCAGAGGTCAGTATCGAATTAGTTTGAAATTATTATTTGCAGCACAAATAAGGTTTTTTAGGATTTTTAAAAATCCCTAAAACTGTCAAAAAAGAAAAAGATAAGGCCTAAGATTTCTATGTGAGTGGCTAAATTTATTTGTTTTTATAACTATAATGCATAAACTATGAAATTATACAAAATGTATAAAAAAGTACAACAGTTATTCTTTTCCAATGTTTTTTATTTATTTATTTTATTATTATTTTTATTTTTTTTGGATTTACATTTAAAAAAAATTAGCCTACTGCAATCATTCTAAACAGCTTGAATAAAACCTGTTAATATTTATTATAGACCACTGTAACTGTGTATAATCTAACAAACAAGTTTATTATGAAAATAAAGTGTGTACACCAGATAAATTGGACGATAAAGAAATTGCTGACAATAGTATACTAGAGCATGTTTTAGGTTTTTAGGGGTTTAGATGCAGAAATGGACAAATCAAATGTAAAATAAAATGTAATTGATTTAATTAAATATAGATTAAGTCTTGTTAGAGCAAAATAATAAATAAATACGTACACACATTAAAAAAGCAGCCAAGATGAATGAGTTTCAGAAGCAGCTGGTATATGCGGTCACTTAATATTAAAATCCAGTAGATCCACTTCAGATTTATTTCTCAACAGTTTATGTCCACGTGGCTGTTTTCGTTAATATTCGCTAAGCTATTATGTATTTTGAAATAATCTTGTCCGTGATGTGTTCGATCGTACGACGAAAGGCAGAATCCTGCAGCACGAGAGATCAGTTATTCTGCCTGTCGCGCTTTCAAATAGTCTTGCGCACATAAACGGGTCACAAACACCTGCATTTAGCTCGTGTTGTGTTATAATCGGTGTATTGTGTGCATTTATGGCAATAATTTGTTTTAAAAAGCTCTTAAACAAGAATAAATTCGTTTGTTTTGAACTTGTGACACTGTGCGCGCTGATCGGAGGCAGTGATTTCAGATAGGCAGCCGCGATATTTCATTTTCACACAAACAGTTCAAAAACATCTGAATTTAGCTCTTGGTGTGTTCTAATTGGGGAATTGTGTGATATCCCTGCAATACTTTATTTTTAATAGCTATAAAACAAGAATAAACTCGTTTTTTCTGAGCTCATCATTCCACACGCTCTTGCTCACCGCTCTCAGGTAATAATCTGGTAATAATCATATATGTTGGTTTAGCTTGTCAGTGTGAATTAAATCCAAGAATTTATTTGTATTTTAACCGACTTAAAAGTGAAAACCAAAAGAGAGTCTCCTCCCTTTTTTAGTCCGGTAACTGAACCTGTAGGGGCGCTATTTCTCTCAGACAATGGAAGTCTAAGCACACACACTCAAACAGATGGACAGAGTGAGATGAGATGTCTGACAGTTTTTTAATTTTCTGTTATCCATACAGTGTTGTAAAGTCATGAAACTATGCATATTACTCAGAATAACTTTTTTTTCTGTATGAAAAAAGGTTTTGAAGTGTTTGGAATTTAAAAATGCAGGAAAATTAATAATTCCATCTTTACTGTCATTTAAAAAAAATCACCACGACAAAACCATCCAAGCTATCCAAAACCCATTCACAATTTAAGTTCCTCAATTTTTTCAACATGTAGACAAAGTTTGGTGTATATAGTGTACTTCCTCTCCTCTAATTGTAAAAAACATCCACAATTCAAATCAAAATAGCCGACTTCCTGTTGTC